>NW_017731428.1:317621-323121 GCF_001890085.2 Hipposideros armiger | reverse complement strand
TCACGCTGGCTGCTGGCCACACACGGTAGCCCATGGCAATCCACTGCCACAGGGACTGCAGCCCACGCCGTCACCGGCGACTCATGGCAGCCCAGCTCCAGGTTGAGCTGTTGTTCAGCATCTTAGCTGTGGAGGGCAGTGTCACTAGCCCTCATATGTGGGATCCGAACCGGGGCCCTCTGGCATCCCAAGCCAGTTCCCAACCATCGCGCCACTCGGCCGGCCCCGATAGTTCTATTTTCTTAACCGGACCCAGACTGATACAAAAGGGATTTCATACACTGCTGAGATAAATGCCTTCCTCTCTCAGTCAACATTCAACAAATATTTATTAAGCAGTTACTATGTCTTGGAGATCAATTTGGCAATCAACAGGTAAGAGTTTGCAACCTTTGACCCAGTTACTCCACCTCTAAGAATTAATCTATTCCAAGGAAGGAATCATTCATCCAGACAAAGATCTAGGGTTATGTAAAAGGGTATTAATGAGAGTAAAGGTAATAATACTCTTTGCCTGAATAAACGAAGACCAAAAAGTCCAACAACAGGGAAGTGGTTTAAAACCTAACGTGCATTTACTACCCAGACTCAGTTAATGTGATGTATTGATGATGTATTACAGAATTGTACACTTGAAACCTATATAATTTTACTAACCATTGTCACCCCAATACATTTTAATTTAAAAAAATACAAAAAAAACCTAAACGTGTATCCATAAGATGATACAATATCATGAAGCTTATATGAATCATGGGTGATTTTTTTATATTATTATTACTTCATGACATGGTAAAATTACCACAACTAAAGGTAAATGAAAAATGCAGTACATCAAAATAATGGATGAAATATTTCAATTTGCTAAAGTAATTCAATAATTTTATCGATAATTTGATAAAATAATTCAATTTGCATGCCACGCTCCATTGTACACTCCCTTAGTGACACTGGGCTGATCAGTTCACTTTTAGAACATCAGTTTTCTTTTGGGAAATGGACATCATAATACTTGCCGTGACTTTCCTAAAGATGATGTAAGTTTGTTATTGTTATTGTTTCTTTTTGTTGTTGTTTTTGTTTTTGTTTTTTTATCTGATGCACCAGACCAGTAGAAAGGGCCTTATATACTCCATTCTCATTATAAAGCATAGTGATTAGGGGCAAGCCCTCTGGGACCAGGATTCCAACCCTGACTTTGCCGCTTACTAACAATGTCATATTAGGAAAGTCACTTAGCCTCTGTGCCTCAGTTTCCCTTTAAGTCTGAAAAACAGACTTCAAGCTAGTATTAGTTCATATTGGTATTGTTATTATGAGAACTAAATTATATAATTCATGCACCGTTCTGCACAGTACTTAGTACATGTACTTAGTAACTACTTAAAGTTAAATAAATGGAATAGCTTCCTCTAAGATTCAGTAACTTGCCTGGCATTGCCCAGTTAATACTGATAGAAACAAAAATATAAATTGCAACATTAACATTTGCATTTTATATACTTTATCTCCTTAGAGCATCACAACACTGTGAAGTATACATACATAGTCAGCCCAACCCCACAATGGAGGCATCGAAAGCGCTATAAAGTTATGACTTGCCCAAGGCACACAGCTAGAAGATAGAGGAGTAAGGATTTTATCCCATATCAGGCTAACTCCATTGTACTAGGACCCTTCCATTGGGCCATAAAACATAACCACCTTTCATTTCAAGTTCCTGGTAACATTGTGATCCATTGCATTATCCTTAAGCTCCCACATCGTGGGGTCTTTTTCCCCTAGATGTCAAGAACTCTTGAGCATTATCGCTATATCACCCAGTAACTTGTATGTGCCTGGCTAGCAGTAATCCCCCCAAAATTAATGTTGAACAAATGAAGAAATGCATGCATGTGCAAGTCAATGGAAAAAAGATGTAACAATTGTCTCCTACCTATTAAGGCTCTATTTAAATAGCTAGGATAAAAGCTGAGGCACCCAGCCGTGAAAATAGTAACCACTCAGTTCCCAGTACACACTTGTACTCTCCCTGCCCAGTCTCCCATCAGCTTCAGTCAATAGTGTAATCCTATGGCACATCAAGCAGAGAATTTGATCCAAAAGAAACACAATCAGTAGGCACAGAGGCAATTGTTCTGATTAAATATAGCCTCCCAGAATTCAAAGCACCATAGGCTGTTTGCAGAACTCCTTGGTTTTAATTAGACGAACCCCATTTTAACAGCAAAGACACAGCAGTGTATTCCTTGGGCGCCGTGGAGGGATGAATGTAATTAGTCTATGATATAGTGTGGCTAATCTGCACCCAGTTGTGGAAATTACAAGATGATCAATGAAAGCTGCCCGTCTTAATTTCTCGAAAACTCACTTGGTGGACTGAGGTAGGCAGCTCTCCCCATGTCAAGCCTTCAGGGAGCAATTTATATTGACAGCATTCGAACGAGAAGGCAGCTAACATTTGTTACCAGCTGATTATGCACTGAGCTCTAAGCTCAGGTATTTGCATAAACCATCTCTGCCAACCCACCCAGCGACCACTGTTTTACAGATGTGCAAACTGAGGCTCAGGAGGTTAAGGATCTTATTCTGACACACATCTGGTATGTGGCAAAGCTTGGATTCAAACCTAGAGTTGTCTGCTTTCATAGATGTGTTGATGGGGGCAGGTAAGAGTCAGGCAATACCTGGGTTCAAACCCTGGCTCTTGTACCTGTTAGGAAAGAGCCTTGGCAAGTTTCTTAAGTTTCTCCATCCTCAGTAGTCTCATCTGTCAAGTGGACATCATAGTAGTCTGTAGTTCATAAAACTGGTGTGAAAAGTGAGACCGCAGAAAGAGCAAGGAGCAGCTGTTAGCTGTTAACCGTTGTCCCGTGGAGTTGCTGACATCTCTGAGGCGTCAGAAGAAACGAGCAAGTAGAGTCCAGAGAGTTTTACATGTTCGGAGGAGGTCACACAGACAGCAAGTGTCCGAGCTAAGAGAGAACTCAGCACAGGACCTCTTAAACACTCAACCAAATGCCACAGACTTTCACTTCATCTCCACTGACCCTCAAGAGCAAACCAGCCAGCTCAGGAGCACAGATGCCCAAAATAAGGAGCTCAGAGCAATGTGGTGGCCAGACCGCAGGCACCAAGACACAGGAACAGAAGCAAACTGAACTGTCCCCCACCCCACGACATCTGCGGCACTAGTGTTATGAAGGCCAAGGTTAAGATGGTGCAGGGCCAAACACCAGTCCTGCAGCTTGTGAACTGTGAGACCCAGTTCTTTCATCTGTAAGATAAGAGCTGTAGTCCCCACGTCATGTTGTTGTTGTAATTATTTAATAAGTTATTGTTGGGACAGTATTTAGGAGGGTGTTTGGCATTTTTGAGCCTTGCTGTAGCCAAGTTCCTTCATCTTTACATGGGAATAATAGCAATTCTTACCTTCTATGATGGTTTTGAATATTAAATGATTTAATCCATGGCAGTCAGGCAAACCTTCTGGTAGAGACAATCCACCCTAGATTGTTACCAGACCTTCAGAGTCTTAACTTGAATCATCTTCTTTGTGCTGGTTCCTTTCCTGAGAAATTTACTTGTTTGCTTCTGGGAGACAGGAGAATAAGGTGATAAGGCCACTCCTTACTCCCAGCCAATGGGGAGGGTCCATCTTGCCAAGGATGGAGAAAAATAAAGTTCACCTGCTTAGTATTTACCTCCCCAAGCTGTTGTGAGGACGAAAGGGAAGAATGCAGGGGAAAGTCATGGTGGTTGTTGGCACACACTGTCACTTCCCCGTGCATCATGAACTAAACAAGTGTTATAGAATATCGCAGCAGGTGCTCTGAAGGTCTTCCAGCTCTAACGCCCGTCAAATGAAAGACTGTTTGTCTGCATATTTGTTTGTCTGTTGTCTTTGGAAGGTGGTTAAAAACCAGCAATGATTGGACAGCCTTGCCCCTGGATGACCCCATTCTAACGTAAGACATGAGGAGTCCAAATCTTCACCCAAGAAACTGATGCTCACAAATGAACAAGACAAACAAACAAGCAAAAACTCATAGGCACAAACCATAGTTTAGTGGTTACCAGAGGGTAAGAGGGGAGGAGAAGTGGTAAAAGAAGGGAAAGGGGTCCAATCTATGGTGACAGAAGGAGGTTTGACTTTGGGTGGCAAACACACACTACAACAGAGGGTGTGTTATGGAACTGTACACTTGAAACTTGTATAATTTCATCAATCAATGTCACCTGAATACATTTAAAAAGAAAAGAAATCGATGCTCAAATGACCCACCCCAGTTAATTCAAAAATACCTTTGTACATTTGAACTCTGTACACAGCTGTGTTCTAGACACTGTGGGAAAAAGCAAGATTCAGGAAACATGGTGCCTCCCTGGTGCTACTTGAAAGAACTAACTCCTGCCTGTCTTGTTGTCAGCAGCACGCATCTCTCATCCTGGTTCTCTGCCACAGCTCCAGCCACACGGATCTCCTTTTTGGTCCTTGCAACAACCTCTTTCCCGACCTCAGAATTTTCAAATTTTGTTTCCACTCTCTGAATGGCTATCTTGCCCCTTCCTGCCACTCCTCGCCACTTCTCTTCCTTATCATCACTCATCTCTCAGGTCTCAGCACAAATGTCACACAGAAAAGCCTCATCCCATTCCCAAGATAAGGAAGGGCGGGCCCTCTGATTTTATGGGTTTATCTCATCCTTCATGTCTTCTTGCAGGTCTTAACCACAATTACAACTAACCTAGTAATTGGGTCATTGGGTGTGTAAAGTCTGTCTCAGCTACTCAACTAGACTGTAACCTCCATGAGGGCAAACTCACACCAGTGGCCCAAACACCTAATATGTCAAAGGAACACGGGGGCCACTCATTAGTACTGAGCTTACTTAATTAACAGTTAAATAAGGGTGTGAGGTATTTTGGTGTTGCTGAGTTTACTTTTGTTCTGGTTGTTTTATTTTGTAGAGGAGGAAGAGTGGTGAATTCAATTCCTTAAAGCAACCTGATATTAAAAATTATTGATATCTCTGTTTTCAAGGTACCTCTTTAAAATAAATTCATTTATTCATTCGCTTGGAATCAGTTTAGGGGGCCAGTATTGCTCGGATGTTGGCAGTATCTACACCGAAGTTACAATTCATTGACTCTTTGACCCGCTAATTCTACTTCTAGAAATCTATCCTACAGAAACACCTGAGAAAAAGCATGACATGACTTATGTGTGAGGTCAGTAATTATAGCATTATTGGAAGTCAAAACATGAAGACAACTGAACTGTCCAACATTCGAGATCAGTTAAATAAACTGTGGTACAGCCACACGATGGAGTATGATGCAACCATTAAAAGGAAGGACAACCTCCGTGCAGTAATATGGAGAGTTTGCTGGAATACATTGCTAAGTGAAAACGAGGAAGTACAGAACAGCCATAATATGCTACCTTTGTCTAAGAGAAGAAAATAAGGAATTTTATGTTTCATATATTTGCCACAAC
>NW_017731428.1:297842-317365 GCF_001890085.2 Hipposideros armiger | reverse complement strand
TGACTATTTTGTTGGTAATACAATTCACATTGTTATTTTGAAACAATTTTCTTTATACTGTATAATAAAGCAGATGAGAAGTTGGTTATGTTGATGACGATCTAAGAGAATAAAAATTCAATTACAAGATCAAAAATTAACTATAAAGCTAATGTTAAAATTGAAGTGAACATAGTTAAATGAACGCGTGGCTTTATTAATTGCATATTATCTATCTTAGTCCTTTGAAATGGCCTAGCAGAAATTAGCACTCAGATTTTGCCCCACAAATTCAGAATTTTTTAAAGAACTAGCTGTTTTCAGGAGTGGGTTAGAGAAGGTACAAGGTGAGCCTGGAACATGCTGTGATGTTCATGAGCAAAGATGCTTTCAAACAGTGATTGGGTATGTCAGAAGGACACGAGAACCTTTTTGGAAAAAGGAGCTCACGCTGCCCAAAATTGTGATGATTAGAGCACTAAAAGAAGGAGTGATTATAGTGGACTGAAACACGTTGCACCTACTAAAGCCATGAGGAGTCCATAATGATAGTCAAAGAAAAAAAAAGAAAAACTCGGAACAAAACTTCATTTGTCACCCTTTGACGTGGGGATTAAAGCAACTTCTTCCTTTGCAGATCGGTAATTAAAGAGAAGTAATTAAGTATTCACACTGCCTTGTCAATAATAACTGTTTTTCAGGGCAAACAGGCCTATTTATGACAGAAAAAGCTGTTTTATGGAAGGCTATCAAGCAGTAAACGTAGAGGGAACGTTAGATAATTATAAAGTCAACACTTCGCCACTCCTGTTAGATCCGTGTTTCAGGCATCGATGGCTGCTCTGCTGGCAAAGAAGGTGGGTCATGACGTGCCCTCTGAGGAGGCTTAGATGCGGCCTCCAGGCAGAAGCAGCGTGGGCTGAGGCTTGAGTGGGAGCAGAGGCGGAGAACAAGGGCGGAGAAGGGCTGGTTAGAAGGAGGGATATGCAGGCGCCCTGGAGAAACTTGAGAGTCTGCACTGATATTGGAGGGGACTGTTGCCCATTACAGAGGTCCAGAGTCAGGACAGAAACTGAGGGTGACGTACAAAGAGAGCGAGCTCTGAGAGGCGCGTGGGAACTGCAGCCAACTGCAGCCCAACGAGCGCCCTGTCTCCCCCATTTGCTCTCTCAGAGGCCTAGAGTGCGGTCAGTAGACTAGCTGTCCACCGTTGAAATTGTTGCTGGTGTCCATCCCCTCTCAGCTGTCACTGAAACGTGCAGTTTGTCAGCCTCTGTGGCCGAGTATTCATGGTGCAAAGATGCCTGAGAAAGGGTGAGAGACCAGGGGTGAGACCAGAGAAGTGGGTGGGGTCACATGAACAAGAGGCAATGCTGCTAAACTAAGAGGTTTAGACTGTGGAGAGGAGGAAAGCCACTGGAGGGAGGTTCAGTGGGGATGCCAGAAGGCCTGTCCTTTGAAAAGGCTGCCCTGGCTTCTTAGTGAAGGAGGGAGTGGAGGCTATAGGGGTGTGGGGGGAGGAGGTAAGAATGCAACAAGTAAGCAGGTGGTTGCCATCCTTGGGTTTCAACCTGGCTCCTTTTTCAGGTCCTCTTTCAGAGGCCAAGCATCACATGAACTGAACACAAATGCCAAGTTTTAGATCTGAAGGGAAAAAACAATGGACGCCAGCTTCAGAACCCCAGTACACAAAAAAAGAGGCTATTTAGGGATCTGGATCCTTCAACCACAGAAAACCAGTAGGTGAGAAGTGGCTGGTTCCCACTACACTCCCCTGGGCAAATGAAGGGAACCACATGATGTTTCTTCCCAACACAACTGACTGTCGAGGGGAAATTATATATGGCGCCAGGAAGTGGTCCCTTTCACTTCAACCCACCTAGAATACATGCAGAATAGCGGCCAATTGCAAAACCAACCTCAAAATTCTAAGCCGTCTACTTAGCTCACATCCATTCATGCAGCAGACTTTATTGAGCACCTACTATGTCTGGGGCTGCCCTCACTATAGGTTAGGTTTACAAACAATAAAAATGAGCCCCCTAAGAAGTGAAGACTTGATAAATGAGACAGACAACTGAACAGGAAATTCAGAACAGGGACATGGGTGCTCTAAAGGGGGTAAGCACTGGGGGGAAAATATTGCACCAAGGCCACTGACTTCAGTGACCCTGGGAAGCCACACCTGAAGGTGATTTGGATGGGAACAGGTTTCTTATTACACTCAAGTGTCATGAGCCTGAAGTGTGAAAAATGGAAAAATTCTGGTGGATTTCGTTTCCAACTTGCCTCAGCAACAAACAAATGTTTTTGGTTTTTAGCCTCATCATTAAAAATATTCCTAAGGTGAACAAGACCACTACCCTGGTTAGCAGCTGTAGCAAAATGAATGAAATTGAGTTATTCTGCAATAGTTACCATATAACTGAAAGAATACTGTTTCAGGAATTTGAGACCTAAAGGTGGGAATTTCTGCTTTACTCCTTTGCTCTAGAATGCTAAAATAAAACAGTGATGATTGACAGACACATAGATTGATAGGTAGGTAGGTAGGTAGATAGATGATAGACAGATAAAGAGGTTGTTGCTCAATATAATATATAACAAAATCCCCTTTCATATCTCTGATATGGTCTTTACTGCATGGTTATTTGCTTTCTTCAAAATACATAATCAAAGGGAAATAAAGCTCGGTTAGTCTGAAAATTCTGGTGAGTTTTGATCTAGTCGCACACAATGTTCTTCAAAAAAAAATACACTTTACATCCAAATGCCCATTCACTTGTGAAGGCATTTACGACATGCATAGCCATATGATGGAATACCGCCCATCAGTGAAAAGCAACAAACTATGATACATACTATAGCATGGGTGGACCTCAAAATACTAAGCTAAGTTGAAGAAGCAAAAAGCAAAAGACTGTCTATATCATTTACAGGAAAGGCTTAGAGTGACTACATATTTCATCTATAAGAAATGTCTATAAAAACAAGTTTGTACAGACGGGAAGCAGATCAAGGCTGCTTATGGCTAGGAGTAAAAGCAGGAATTAACTACAAACAGGCAGAAGGAAACTACATGGGCTGATGGAAATGTTCTTAAACTGGATTGTGGTGATATTATAATAGTTGCCCAACTATAAATTGGCTAAAATAATTAAATTGTACACTGATTAATGGGTGAATTTTATGATGTGGAAATTATAGTTCAATAAAGCCATTAAAATACACACACACACACACACACACACACACACACACATACACACTTCACATATTTTTAATCCAGGTAAATAGAAAGTATTTGAAGATAATGCCATGTAGCTACTTTATGAGTATACTGAGCATCTCCCCCTGAGCCAAGTACTTTTATCTGTTTCAGAAAGCCACCTTCAGAGCGGCGATGTGATGAGCCCCGGGACACACACCGGAGCCACGCTGCGTTAGGAATGAAAGCCAGTTGGGTCCACCTCTAAACCCTGCACACAATTCATTTCATCATGCCCCCGCTAAATAGAAACAATTAGTTGCCCCAGATTCACATAGTGCAAAGTAACAGTTTAGATTCCCCCTCCCCCAGCCTCCCATCTTCTTTTCCTGCTGTTGTCAGACTCTGCTCCCCCGGTTTCCCAGCCACCGCCTTGAGACGGTGCTGTAAGACAGAACTGACTGGGTCGGTCCTGTCCCCAAAATGGCGTGCTGACGCGGACATCTTGGGTTGGACCCTTCACACCGGGCTCCAGAGCTCAGCCCATTGTTCGCTGCTCCCCCATCCAGCCCTGTACGGCTTCGCTCTAGCGTCTCACCACTCTTAGAAGGGGATGGTCATTTCTCCAGCCTCTTCCCTTTGTCCCTGCAGCTCTTCTCACCTGAAATTCTTGGCCTCTCCTTGCCCCTGCCAGGTACTGGCAAACCCCTGCTCCTCCTTTAATATCATGAACAAATATCACGTTCTTTGTGGAACTTTCCACTGCTTCTCCAAGCAGAGTGGGTTGTTCCAGGGGGCTGGTGCGTGCTTTGATCATGTTTCTTCAGTCTCTTAAACAGCATTTAACTACATTGACTCAGTATCAATCCAGTGTATTTGTCAAATTTTCTTTATAACCATAGCATGTATCATTAAAAGGACAACTTGGATTCAAATCTCCATTCTATAATTTACTAGCTCTGTGACCCTGGACATATTATGAGAACTCTCATTACATCAATTCTCTGATCAGGCACTTGTATCTAGAATATGTAAAGAACTCTCACAACTCAATAATAAATAGACAAGCTACCCAGCCTAAAAGCGGGCCAAGGATTTGCATAGATATTTCTCCAAAGAAGATATACAAGTGGCCGATAAGCACAGGAAAAGGTGCTCAACATCATTACTCACTGGGACACATACATCAAAACAACCCAATACCACTTCATACCCAGTAGGATGGTTAGAATCTAAAAGTCAGACAGTAATAAGTCTGTATTTTGCAAGAATGTAGAAAAACTGGAACCCTCAAATGTAAAAAGGGACAGCCATGTTGGAAAGTAGTTTGACAGTTACTTTAAAAGGTAAATATAGACTTACCACATGACCCGCAATTATACAAATTCCACTTCTAGGTATCTTCCCAAGAGGAATGAAAGCATGTGTCTAAAAACAAACAAACAAACAAAAAGTTTGTAAATGAATGTTCATAGCAGTATTATTCATAATAGCCAAGAAGTGGGAAAAAAAAAGTTACTGCACAATTTTCATATAGACTTGTTAATCTGGCCAATTTGAACATCAGTTTCCCTTGCGTTTTCCATTTGTCTCTGATCACTTCAAACAGTCCACATTTTGTATTCTAAAGAGTAGACTTCACTTTTACAGACTTTGCTCATTTTGAAGCCTTATCCCCTGCCCAGTCACTCCCCTCCCCAAGCCTGGCCTCTTCTACAGCCCTTAAGCAAAACTCATCTGCCCTTACTAGGAAACAGTTGCAGCAAAACCTGATTTAAAATAGTTGTTTGACAGTTTTCAGGGAATTAGGCCTGTCGATCTTTCGGCAAAATTATTTTCACTGAACAGGTTTACATGGATTTGGTGTTTTGGTGAATTTCCTTTTGGCCAATGGATTTTCAGCAAATTGACTGAGAGCCAGCGAACGACTCTGCGTCCGTGGCTTTGTTCTTTGTTTACACAAATGGGTCCATGGACAGTCACGTGTTTTCGTTATTTGAGCCTCTCAAGAGCTTCCAGGCTTTGAGACCTAAAGCTCGTCGATTCAGGTTTGTGGATCATAACACAGAGCTCAAGGATGCAAACCATATAGTGGTGGTGTCATGTAGACTAGATGACCCTTCCCTTTTTCTACAATGGCCATGAAATTCTTTCTTCGAAAGTACCCAGAAGTCTAATATATAAAGGAGATTAAAGAAGATAAGGTCTTGCTGATGTGCAAGCCATGATACCCAGCTCTCTATGACCTGCCCCATGTGCACACCTATTACTCATCTAGAAGCTTCTAAGTTCCTCAGAAGGTGACCTGGCATTCTACACATCACAGTTGAAAAATCACTTGTTTCATCCAATCACGTCTTTTCACAGATCAGAAAACTGAGGCCCAGAGATTCCCAGTGACTTTAGTCAAAATCAAAGGATGAAATTTAAAAGTCATGATATTAACTCTCCCTAAAGCGTGAATAACTGTAATCAAATCGCACTGTTTGGTATTGAAATCTCCTTCTCTGGTGTCCAAATGGCTCTTCCCAAACTGACAATGAAAAGTACATGGATTTCTACTCCATAAAATTAAATTCGAGTTCTCTTTCTTCCTATCTATGTAAACTTGGGCTGTGCCTCAACCTACCTAAGTGTCAGAGTTCTCATCTGCAATGAATGGATAAAAATATCTATGCTCCCAGATCACTGTGACAATTATTATTATTATTAATTATTATTATTAATGAGCTAGTATGTGTAAGTGCTTAAACACCTGCATCATAGGAGCTACCCAAAAACTGTTATTTCCTGTCCCTTGTCCTTGCCAGTTACCTTTCTCTCTGCTATCCACAGGACCCCAGGATTTGAGTGTTGTGTCTCTCCTTCAAATGCGATCCTCCCCCAAAAGAGTCACCAACACTCAGAATAATCTGTGACCACAGTCCAAATAAAGTTCACATTGATCAGTCAATTAAAACCCACAAAATAAATAAATACTATTGAGAGCAGCAAATAAAGCTGAAAATAGTTAAAACCCATATAAATTTGCATCCGAAATACCACTTCCTTTTGACATCTCTCAAACATCAATCAACCTACTTTTGGCTCTTTCCACAGTCTTTTCCCCAAAAGTCCACTGGAAATTTCCTATGTGCTTAAAGGAGACATATGAACCAATAACATTTCTAGAAGTTTCCAGAATGAGCTGCTCACCATCATTCAGCCTCTCAGGGGAAACAGAGCTGGAGCCCTGCTTACTGACTGTCTTTTCCAATTCTCGTGTCAAGGTATTCCTGCAGAGCTAAATAATGTACCCCTGGAGGAAAGACTTCCACAGAAAATTTGCAGGTTAAAATTCTTAGGGTTTACCTGGAATTCATATTAAGGTTTCAGCTGGAGGGAAGAGAGAAGGAGAAGTAGGAAGAGAAATGTGTGCATTAAAAATATTGGGAAGCACAGGGAAAGAGAGCAGTTTCTAAAATCTAGTTTGCCCTGTATTCCTGAAAGGTGAGAGCTGAGGTGTCACATGTTGGAAAGAGAATGACCTTGAGATCGAAACAGCCCAAGTTGCTTCATCATGGTCACCCTCACAGCTGCCTTTTGTTGAAAGCCTTTTATACAGCAGGTACCAAGCTGGAAGATTTACATACCTTATCACATTGGAACCTTAGACACCCATCCAAGACTTATTTTTGAAAGAAGGAGGAAACTTTCAACTTTGAGCCAAAAAAATGACAGTTTTATCCCAACAGTAAGATATGAAAAATTCCCATTAGGGTCACCCTGATCTCCCTTCAGTACCCCTGAAGTACCACTACGTAAAACCCATCAAAAGTCCACCATTGCTTTTAGACTATAAACCAAACTCCTTACAAAAGCTCAACGTGACTTCATTCCTGCTTACCTGTCCCGCCCATCCCTCCTTAATAGTGTGTGCTCCAGACACCCATAATTGTACGTTTTCTCTCCCTGTCCCTCTCACGTGTCCTGTTCTGCACGCTCTCGCATTCCCCCGCTCTCTCCTGTACTCCATCACACCACTTCATTTATTGCTCTGGGAAAGCTGCTGATGAAATATTTCTCACCAAGTCACGCATAATTGGTTTAATGTCTTAGTCTCCCAAGAGCATTTGCATTTTAATAGAGGACAATATTTTATTAGCATTAATGTTAATTATTAAGTAAAATAGCTTTCACTTTTACAGCACTCTAGAGTTTACAAGGCACATTTACATATAGTATCAAATCTATACTCACAGAGGTGAAGAGAGGAGCCTGGTTTTTTTTTAAAGAAAAAGTTACCTTGAAATACATTTTCTTCCTGAGGTATGACTCTTCCCTTTTACTTGGGGGGAAGGATATTTAAATTGAGATATATGCAACCAATGAATGATGCTGAACCCTAGATTATTTGTACAATTAGGAGACCCTGTGAAGTATTCCTACATTTTAATAGAAAATTTTTGTTTTGTTATAATTAAATAATACTCATTGTAACAAGTTTAAGTAGTGAAATTTTACCTCAAAAAAGAATTCCTGATAAGAATATATTCTCCTACTGAACTGACTCTGGGTGGTGAACACACAATGTGATCTATAGATGATGGATTACAGAATTGTACATTTGAAACCTATGTAATGTTACTGGCCATTGTCACCCCAGTAAACTATAATTTAAAAAAAAAAAAGAATATTCTCCTACTGAGGGTTGCCAGATGGGAGGGGGTTGGGGGGCCGGGTGAAAAGGGGGAAGGGATTAAGAAGTACAAATTGGTAGTTACAAAATAGTCATGGGGATGCAAAGTATAGCATAAGAAATATAGTCAACAATATTATAATGACTATGTATAGTGCCACATGGATACTAGATTTATTGGAGTGAGTACTGTGCAAGGTATGTAAATGTTTAGTCACTATATTGTACACCTGAAATCACTATGCTGTATGTCAACTGTAACTGAAATAAATATGCATTTCAAAAATTAAAAAACCATCCTTAAAAAAAGCCCGTGTTAATGCATTCCAGAACATAGATGACAGGATGTAGAACACGATTAGATAACTGGAATCTTAAACAAAGAATCAAGTGGAAATTCTCGAAGTAAAAAACACAATAACTAAAACTAGAAATGCAATAAATAGGTACAAAGGATTGCATATACCTCATAAAAGGATGCGTGAACTCGAAAGATAATCAGTAGAAATTATCCATATTCAAACACAGGAGGACAAAAAATATCAAAAATACAAATGAAAAAAAGAGCATAAGAAACAAATGGACAATAGTGAAAAAAGTAATACATATATGTGATTGAAATTCCACAAAAGGAGCAAAAACATGTGCTGACAATTGAAGCAGTTATCGAGTGCATATGGAACACTTGCCAAAATTTTTCATATACTGTGCTAAAAAAGCAAGCACAATTCCAGGGATTTAAGTAATTTGAAATGTGTTTAATGATGGCATTGAATAGACACTAAAAATCCAAAACAAACAACTAGAAAATTCTCCAATGTTTGAAAAGACTTCCCAGCCCTGCCACAATTCACCAACGGGAAGCTCTCCAAACCCCCTCCTTTTGGGTGTTTTGGATGCTTGATTACATAAGGAGGATTGATTTAACTCATTGGCCATCAGTAGTTGATTCAAACTCTAGCCCTTCTCCCCTCCCCAGAAATCAGAAGGTGGGACTAAAAGTTCTCACCCTCCATTCATGGTTGGTTTCCCCTGGCAACCAGTCCCCATCCTTAGGTGCTTTCCAAAAGTCACCCTCATTAACATAAACACAGATATGGTAGAAAGGTGCTTGTTGTGAATAATAAGACACTCATTTCACCTTTGTGGCTCTGAAGCATTTTTTCAGGAACTGAGACAAGACACTAAATATTATAACAAAAGATAATCCCATTGCTCTTATTGCTCAGGAAATTCCAAGGGTTTTGAGAGCTATGAGCCATGAACTATGGATGAAGACCAAATATAATATGAAAAATATATTTTGGCCATCTGAATGGCCAAAATATGTATAGATAGATGATAGATAGATAGATAGATAGATATAATATTATATTATATTATATTATATTATATATTATATTATATTTGGTCTATATATATATATATATATATATATATATATATATATNTATATATATATATATATATATATATATATATATATATGTGTGTGTGTGTGTATATATATATATTTCTTATAAATCACAATATTACACCCCAGTTTTAAACATTGCTCTTCCAAGATACTCCCCCTAACTAAATGCCTGATATGGTCTTGTGCTATTAAGCAAGAGAAAGTTGTGTGTGTGTGTTTTTTAAAGAATAGAAGTGTATCCACCTCGAAAAAAATCAAAATAAATATCTCAAAGATCATCTATATTTCAAATATTATAACATGGAGAGCAAGTCTCTTCAAGAAAATTAAGCGTTAATACAAGAATTGCAACTAATAATAAAAATAGTAGGGAATTAAGAACAACACACAGGAAATTCTTGAGGTTTTTCCCTGAATTGCATGCCAGGGGACTGCAGATCCAACTGTCAGGATTAAACTCCAGATCAAGCAGAAAAGTTCAAAAGAAGAAAACACAGTAGCGTCACAAAGTCATCCATCTCTTCTGCTCACTGACTGGCGAATCCTGTTATAAACTTGCTCAGCTTCTGAGCACCTTAGCCAAGTAACAAGCCTATAAAAGCATTTACTACTGTCTGCACCTGAACCCCAGAATGAGCATCAAACTTTCTCATTTGAAACGTTGCCACAACCTCTCCTCCAACGGGCAGCCTGAAACACCGCTGTTTGATGTCCCCACAGATGTGGGGACACAAGGACCTCAGCGGGTGGGATTCCAAACACATGTCTCCCTGTGGATCCTGGTCCCCAGACTATCTCCTTGCCACAGAACCTTGTCTGGAAACAAGACAATTATCTTTTCTAGTGGGGGTTGCGGAGAATAGAGGAAGAGGTGTGGAAGAGAGAGGGAGAGTTAGGGGATGGGAAACCAACAAACTGTGGTTTATTTTCAGGAAGCTGCGAGGCTGGATCTTTCAGAGCAGCTCATACTTTTTCAAGCTGCATTTTCTTTGAGGTCCCCCACTCCGGATACCCCAGGGCCCTCCTTTTGGCGCTGGCCCTTGCATCACCAGCAGCCAGGGGAAGGGGCCCTGGTGTGGTAGTGGTCACAGGGCTCTTGGATAAGCTTTACCGTAATCTTCATAAACCTCAATGCTCAAGGTGCAGGGGGAGATTGGAGGAAACTTGTTTTTCCGTTGGGTTTCTCTCTGACTTCTGTGGTTAATCATTCCTAGAACAGGAAGCTGGAGAAATTTAGGTGGGAGACACTCTTCCGACCAGCCAGGTTTCCTCACCCTCCCAGGGTACAACTGGTGAGGAAAATCGTCGGGGTTACATAACCTTCTTCCTTCAGGGGGGTTTCTTGCCAAAAGCTGAATGGACTGCCCACCCCTGAGAAGCGGGGCAGGAATCTCTTCTCTGTTTAGTCCTGCTGCTGGCTGCATCGCATCACCCTTATGGACTAGTGGGACAGGAAAATTTACTCCACCCTTTCATTCAACAAGTATCTACCAAGCACCCACCATTCTAGGTTCTCGGGACATGTCAGTAAACTCAATGAAGAACTTGACCCTGGTGGACGCATATCCTAGACGGAGGGAGGGAGGGAGCAGTGGTGAATAAGGAAATCATATGTGTGCTGGGAGTGATAGGGAAAATCAATAAAAACAGAGCAAGGACAGAGGGATGGGGAGGGGAAGCAGAGGGGTGATTGCAATTTTAAGCAGAGTACAGGCCCCAAAAAGGAGGCCTCTGAGCAAAGCCTAGAAGATAAGGGTGCCGTTATGTGACTACCTGAAGGAAAAGCAAACGCCTAAGGTTGGAGGAGTGTCACCAGTGTGTTCAAGGGACAGCGGAAGTGGCCGGGGCAGGAGGAGCGGCGTGGACACGCAGGGTGGGCGGTGATGCCGGGAAGACGCGGGGGCCAGCGTTGCGCAGGTGGTCCACAACTTCAAAGCCAACCGGCACATACGTTGTGTTTGAACTACAGCTTTTTTCTTTTTTTAATTTTTAATGTAGTTACAAGATACACCAGACAAATCATTTGCCTCTCTTGCTTCTCTTTTAAAATATGGATATCTGGCAATACCTCGTCTGTATAACCTGGCTGGAGCTTACTCCAGGCTGTTCGCATGAAGCAGGTAGATGGTCCCTGTTCACCCCAGCTCCTACCACCTGCTGGTACTTATCTCGGACCGTTTATTATAGCGCCATGGTTGTCAAGCCCTCATCTGATCTTGCTTATTCATTCATTCATTCATTCATTTTACACTTTGGGTATAAAATACAGACCACTGAGGCCTAGACGGAGGGAGATGGTAGAATCCTCAGTCATAAAATCAGAATCCGTGCATTCCAGCCACCCCCATAAGTACAAGCACTACAAATAAAAACCTCCCAGGAATTAAATTCACACAGGCCAGTCCTTCCTCCTAATGCAACCTGGTGGCTAAGCCTCCATATTACTCCGGATCAGATTGTTGGTTATGTCTCAGAATTATTTTTAATTGAGCTTTGATTCCGTCTCATTCAGTCCCCCTCATTGAACTGCACTTGTGGCTAAGGGCTTGAACACGCAGACAGAGTTAGGGGCCCCAGGCTCCAGCAGAGTTCAGGTGGAAACCATAAAACCACCAGCTTCCACTGGAAGCGGGTGGGAACCTCTTGTCCTGCCTGATTCATGGTATTTAGACTTTGGGCTGGAGCCAGAATGAGGGGCCTGCCTGCCACTCGTCCTCACTGGGCCTGGCCTGGCTTGACCTGGGGCCAGTGATGAGCTGTATTAGAAAAGCCTGCCTTTGGGACCTAGAAGCATGGCTCTCCGTGCTTTTCCATTTGGTTCGTGCCTCCAACCCGCCTGGCCCATTCCTTGCCCGTTCTATTGCACGTCAGCAAAGATCTAGACCTCAGTGCATAATAATTCACTGCCTTTCCCCGTGGAACTTCCAGCATTAGACTTTGCTGTCACAAGGGAAGAAAAGGCCTCCATGAATCAACAAAGAGGTAGATGGCAGAATTAAGCAAACAGAATGCTTGCTCATTCATTCATTCACTCATTCATGTAACAAACCAGTATTGATTATCTACTGGGCTGGGTGTTTAGAAGATCTAAGGTGACCGGCACATCTGCCCTACCGTCAGGGAGCTCACAAAGCCACGTCCTGATCTTACAGTGGAGCACATGTGATGATGGAGGGGGGGGGCCTCTCTGGAGCCTCAGTTTGTAATAGAAGGACCCCATTCACCTCTGTACTGGCTAGCTGTGAAGAACAAACAAGACACACAGATGTTCGCATTCTCTAGAAGCTACAAAGCGCCACTTCACCTGATTGCTATCTCAAATGACTTGCGCTCAGGGATTTGAACCATTGAGGGAACAGTCATTTAAATAAAGAAATGCAGAAGAAGGGAAATCTCTTCCTTATAAAAGAAAGCTCACAAACGTGGCAAGAAGAGGATGGACATAGAAAACCACCATTTGGCAATTATTACAATAAAGCCAGGCAAGAGTCATCAAAGCACGATAAAACGGATGGCTTAACGTTGTGAAGGGAAACAGAATGTTTACACAATAGAGTCTCTTCTGACAAGATCCTTATTCGTTACAAAGGAACACAACAGCAACGTTATAGTAGAGAGATCTGGCAGACACCACATAATTCAAAGTCAACATCAGGAGAAAGTGGCATCATACGCCCCCATGATATAATGCATGGGGAAGGACATGCTGTCACTTCCGAGATTCCAGCTGAAAATACATAACCTGAATCTCATCATGAGGAGACAGTGGAGAAACCAAGGCTGAGGAACGTGCTACAAACTCTCTGACCTGTATTTTTCTAAGCCGTCGTTGTCATAAAAGACAGAAAGACTGAGGAATTGTTCCAGATTGAAGGAGGCTAAAGAGACACAAATCAGTTCAATGCCCAACCCAGTGTTTTCTTTTGCTATATAGCATATCATTGGGATAACTGGTGAATCTGAATAAGGTCTATAGATTAGGTAATGGTTTTCTATCATTGTAAACTTCCTAGTTTTGATGATTATACTATGGCTATGTGAAAGACTGTCTTTGTTTTTAGAAAATACACACAGAGGTACTTAGGGATAAAGGTCATCATATCTATAACTTGATATCAAATAATTCAAGAAAACAATATTAGATAGAGGCATTAAGCAAAATGGGTAAATTATTAACAGGGGGGAATTCTTTGTACTATTCTGCAGAGGCCTAGCTGTGCTTTCTGGAAATCCCAGAAGCCAAATATGTTTCACCCATTTTTCATCCCTGTCTTTAGCGCTTCCGATAGTCATGACAAGACGGGAGATGAGGCTAAATGGGCCCATTCCCTCCATGATGGCTTCCTATAACTACCCATCCACACACAGAGCAGTATCATTAAGACTAGCTATCTTTGCTGAGCCAGCTGGGGTCTTAAAATTTTATCTCCTGGAACCCACAGTCGCCATCTCTTTCGCTTGTGACAGAGGATCTCTCTACTGCAGTGTATCATGCCAGTGCACATATATCATTCAGAAATCAGGTGGCACTTTGGTCCCTGGTGCTCTTTGCACCATCCCACGCCTGTTTGTTGTGCTGGACTCTTCACGTGCCTCTTGGGCTTGTGTGGTCAGCTCTTGCATGTCCTGTTAAAAAAAAAAAACCACAAACCCAGCCCTGGACAGTTGGCATTTTGGAAACTCATGAAATGTCCAGTGTAACCCACCACCCCACAATGTCCCAGGGATTAAACGGGACAAAAAGGACAAGACTTTCTCACCTTTCCTCAACCTGATTAAGACAACCTAGAAAAAGTGCAAGAGTGCCCCCTTCTGCCCAGAACTAGAATTGTTCTCCTTGTTCATCACACATTTCAGCCTAAAGAGGACTTAAAATCAAGCCTTCCTGATAAAAGCATGATTCCAGAACACGTGTTTTTAAACCCTAAGCTACAATTGTCCCTTAAGCCAACACTTATCATCTACAATAAGATTTCACCTTTAGTACTTCATTTCATCCCTTCAATGACCCTAGGAGCAGAACAGACGAGCAATCATCACATCCCCTAACACAGTATTTGAAACAGACGCCGTCAAGGCTTAAGTTACTTATCCAAGGTCAGGAAGACTCTCTTCCTTGTCTCCATCTTTAAAATTCTGCGACGGCAGAGAATGGCTTCTAAATTCTCCTGCATCCTTAACAATATAGGGGAGATTCTGTGATTCTGGGTCCTTGATGGAGCAAAACTTGGTGGCAGAGTGAGCAACTGCCACAGGACTACCCACAATGACTTACATCATTATAAGTCAAAAATACAAACTTTGTTCATTTTTCCCAGTGGGATGTGACCCGCCTAGAGGTAGCTGTCTTCTTGGTTTCCTATGAGCCCACGATTCCTCTCTCCCCTTCCTCAGTGATGGCTGTCAGATGGAAATGGCTATCAACTCTGATAAGAAAATTTACTGGACCTGTGCCACACAGAGCATAGGTCCAGGTCACATACATATTGAGGTACCCGAACGTGTCTATAAAAACATCGATAAAGGTCCACGAAAATGTTAACAAGGATTTCCTCTGAGAAAAGCTTGGGGGATGGGAGAAGGCAGCCCAAATGGGACTTCAGTCGTATCTGTACTATTTTACTCTATTACCATGTAAGAGTGTATTTTTGCATTAGATACTCAAGTAAACATTATTTTTTTCTTAAAATTCAAGAAATTCATGTTGGGCACCTCAAATGTCGACTGGGTCACAAGGTCAGCTTTTGTTTTTTCCAGACCAACCACAGCCACTGTTAAAACCTACTCAAATGAGGCCCAACTGATGGACCCGTTGGTGGGATTTTAGGAAGATGGACCCAAATGTCAGATTTTGGACCAGAAAGTGACACTGAAGTTCCTTCCAGTGCAAAGATGTAACAGTGCCAAGTGTGTACCAGTGTACTGTGCAATGTGAAAGTGTAGTTCAAACTGGTTGGCACAGATGTCTCTCCTTACCCTTGCCACCTTATATGCTCTCCCCCATAATGTGCTCACTCTCACTCTCTTTCCATCTCTCTCTCTCTCTCTCTCTCTCTCTCTCTCTCTCTCTCTCTCCCACTCCCAACCAGGTGCAGAGAAATGAGTCAGCTCCAAATTAAGGCATATTCTCATACCCTCTGGTCAAGGATTCCAGCCTGAGAGGAGAGGAAGGGATCAGAATCTAACATGGGGCACACCTTAATAAATGTATGGCTCCTCCCAAAAAGAGATGTTTGCATTGAGGGTAAGAGACTGGGCTTTCATAGCTGACTAGACAAGCAAACTGGGCCCTCAGTGAGTTCCAGCTGCTTTCTCCATCTTTTGGGTGAATACAGGTATATTCAGTTGCAATGATCTAGCTTTCTGGAATGACCTACACATAGCTGGATATGGCTGGAATATTAGAAAGCCAGAAGGTTATGGTTTCATGGGGTGTATTGCTGAATACAGAAAAACCTGGAGGACCAAACTGGGACCCTCTAGCAGCTGGCACTCTATGGTAGGCAGAGGGTGGGTGCCCACAGACCCTTCCTCAAGTCCACAGACTGTTTGGTATCAAATTGCACTTCTCAGTCATGGGAGGAGGTTGACATACACTTAATGTTCTATAATGGCTGTGCTCACCTTAAAAAAAAATAGTTATTTTTGTTGTGGTGGCGGTTGTCCTCTTGAAAGCTTGGAATAAACAGACCCCAGAGGGTCTGTTCATAGCTGATAATGGTACCAGGATGAATAGCTTAGAGGGAGTAGTTAATTATTTGGGCTAAAAAAAAATGAGTTGAGAAGAAATGGAGGGGCGGCTGGTTAGCTCCGTTGCTTACAGCATAGTGCTCACAACACCAAGGTTGCCAGTTCAATCCCTACATGGGCTGCTGAGCTGCACCCTCCACAACTAGATTGAAACAACTGGACTTAGAGCTGATGGGTCCTGAAAAAACACACGGTTCCCCAATGAAAAAATAAAAAATAAAAATAAACTTTTGAAAAAATGGAAAAAAAACACACTTGGAAATTGAAGACCAGGATTCAACACGCAACTCTGCTCCTCACTAGTTGAATGATCTTCAGCAACACAGCCAACTTCTCTGAGCCACTGCTGTCACCTGTAAAATGGGTGTAATGCTAATGTGTCATCCGTCACAAGGTTGTCATGCAAAGCTAATAAACTAGTTCTCATTAGCCCCAATTTACAGATGAGAAGGCTGAGACTGGAAGGGTTAAATGGGTTCCCCAAGAACACGGAACTAGTGAGTGGCAGAGCCCAGTTTTAAACTCAGGTGTGTATGGCTGCAATGTCTCAGTAACTTCTATGCCACTTGTCCCTACTGTTATGTGGGATTTAATATTGATTATTTACCCCACCCATTACTAGCCCCCTCCTGTAGCACCTCACATAAAATCCATCACAGAATAGCGGCTCAGTACACATCGTTTTGAATACAGCAAGCCGTAAGTCAAAGAATGAGTGAGCTAATAAACAGTTGATAGGTTTTCAAATGCTGTTCAACAGTTACATGCATAACGCGTGGGCTATAGCTGTGTCCTGTTCATAAAGTAAAAAATATAGTTCTCCCAATGTGACATGATGTGTCAAATATCATAACACATATGACTGTGTCCAAAAGAGAGGGAACAACATGAGAATACAAACCAAGACAAAAGCCATCGCCTCATATTGGCAGCCCCCTCAGTACAGGATGGAAACCAGGCAGCTGTCTTTGGAAACCGTGGAAGCTCCCTGGGTACTAGCCCTCATCCACACCTCTGCCGACTGCCTGTACTCTGAATTGCAGAGAGAATTATCTTTTAGGAGCACTTCTAGCTCCTTTCTCCATCTGCGTTTGGTGCTCAGAAAAGGTCAGGTTTGAAATTGGATCCATTCTCTGCATTTCCAAGGTTCTGGCTCAATGTGAAATATCGGAGAGCTTTGTGATAAATAACCCATGTGATCAGATAACCATTCATTACACAACAAGGCCACCGGCGCCGGCCTCCACCTCGCCACACTCGAGAAAGGGTGTCTGTGGAATGCTGAGCTGCTAAGGCTGGCTCTGAAATAAAGCTCTGGCCCCCAGAACAACAACCAGCTGCCTTTTCCACTTGCATTTTATGTTTTTGAGACCTTTGTTCTCCTATTTCCTCTCGGTAATGGTTTTCAGGCTAGATGGGAAAAGTGTACTAAACACACAGGCTCATAGGCAGATAAGAGCTACAGATCTTGTTCTTACTCGTCACTTACCAGCTATGTGATTCGGGCAACTGCTCTGACCCCTCTGAACCTCAATTTTCTCATCTGTAAAACGGGAATCATGATACTTAGAGGCTTAAATGAGTAGCACAAGTGAAGCGTGAAATGGTAATCAACTGAAACTGTTCATTAAGCTAAAATTAGTTAACGAGTATAGTTTTTAATTATGTAAAAGAGAAAGTGGGTTTCATAGATGACAGATGGCCACGAAATTATCCCCCTCTTTCAAGACCCAGCTTACGCATCTTTGCCTTGGGAAGCTCCCCCGAGTCCCTCTCGGCGGAGCTGAGCGGGTCTCCCCACACTCCGCCCAGCCCTCCATCACTACACAGAGCACACTCATTTGCAACTATTTGTCTACCTGACTGAAATCTCCACCTGGGCTGTGATTCGTCCAAAGGCCACAGTCCTGTCTTATGAATCCTTTTGTCCTCACCACTCCGCCCCACTCCACACAGATCATTCAACAAAAACCGCTTACTGAAGTCATCAACTTGAAACTGTGACAACCAACATGAGATGACCCTTTGGTCACTAAACATTGCACTAAATGGTAGAGCAAAGGAAGAGCCTTATGTCCTTTTTTAAAACATGATGACATTGAGGCTCAGACAGAGGAGGTGACTCTCCTAAGAATACAGAGCTTGGTGACAGAGCTCCGACTGGATCTGGGGTCGTGGAAGCATCACGACCAGATGTGCTTCCACCAGCAAATAGCTTCTCCCAGAGAGACTTGCCCAGTTACATGTGAATTTCAAATAAATAGCAAATAAATTTCTAGCCTAAGTATGTCCTATGTGGAATTTAGCACATACACATACTGAAGAAAGTATTTGTTATTCATCTGAAATTCAAATCTGTGGGTGTTTTGTTTCTTTTTTTTTCCCCTTAATTTGGCAGGCCTACTCCCAAACTTCAACATGGGCCTAGCTCATCAGCTCACAGCCACCTGGCTGATGTGTGCCAAGTGGCACTTTTTCTGAAGGCAGGAGGGATGGGGAAGAAAGAATGGTGTGGCCCTAAGCGGGGAGGCTGGACTCCCTGAAGCTGCAGAAGAGTTGCTCCAGGTACCTAGGGAGGAGGGATCAGAGACCGGGGTGAGTAGAAGCACAGCAGAGAAGGAAAAAACAGGGGGGCTCTGCAAGTAGAGACAGAATCCTGTCCAAACCCTGCCACTGCCCATCTTGAGGCGCCATAAAGCCACAATAAAAGTGTAATGACCTCTTACGGCCATTGTAACTATTGTAAGTGAAACAATGCCATGCCCTGCTGAGGCCTGGCACTTAACAAACTCCCCAAAGTAGTGTTGGTTATCATTCTTAGCTTTGAGGGAATGAGAAGTCGAATTTATTGAACATATTGCATATGCCCAGCACTGACATGAGAACTGTCCCTACATTATTATCTCATGCAAACCTCCTAACAATTATCCAGAGTGGTTTCTGTTACTCATTGCGATTTCCTACGGTACAGACAAGTTCACACCTGCCCAAGGCCACACAGATACTAAAGGGGTGAAGACAAGATTTGAATCTGGAATCTGCTTATGCTTAAAGCCTTTCTCCACGGCATCAAGATGCTAGAAGTATCCTTTTGGCATCTTTGTTTTCTGATGGCCTGTTCAGCGCTGACACCCACTAGACTTGAAGCCATTTCCGAATGTCTTCAAGCCATTCCTTTCTAGAACAGCCTTATGACCCCTGCCTGAGGGAGGGTGCATGGAAGCTGAAAGGATTGCCCCTGCTGCCTCTCAGAGATTGAAGTCAGGGGGGTCCAATCTGAACTAGGGACACGGCCCAGATACCCCACTCTTCCAGAGTCCCCTAAGTGACCAACCCCTTCAGCAAGGCTGCACTCCTGGCTGTGACCGCCCATGCATGTTCTAGGGCCCACTCTTTGCTCCATCTCTCTTGGCCTAGAGCCAGGGGTGGGCTGTGGAAAGACATGAGGGTGGACAAGTCTGAATGGAGCCCCCCCGCCCGCCAATGGTCAC
>NW_017731428.1:292732-296382 GCF_001890085.2 Hipposideros armiger | reverse complement strand
ACCTCTCCACCTGTGGTTTCTATTCCTCTCCTTCATTCTGCCGTCTACCTTTGGTCTTTTAGGCTTCCCACTGCCTGTGGGCTCCTCCCATGAGCCCATAAAGAGAATCAAGTGCCCTCCATATAAACACACTCTGGATCTTACATGTCCCTCCAATTGCTTCTCTGTTTCTACTTTTCTTCTAGAAAGCTCCGGAAAGAGGGTTCTTCGCTTGCTGTCCCTACTTCTCACGTTCCCATTCACTAGGCAGGCTATGAATGACCACCACCCTTTCCTCTCATCACTCCCCCAGAGCTGCTCCTCTGAAGGTCATCAGTGACCACCGTATTGCAAAGCAACGAACACTCTTCTGTCCTATTCTAACTGACACCCTGCTGCATCGAACTGTCGACTATTCACAGCTCTTTTGAAATTCTCTTTCCTTTGCTTGATCCTCCTCCTGTGTGCGAGTCATGCCTCTTTGCTATTATTCGTGGCTTCATCTCCCCTTCCCATTTTTTTTGAATGCTGGGATAACGTCCTTGGTACACCTTTCTTTTCTCCACACGCACTCTGCTTGAGTAATAAAATCCACTCCCATCATTCCAACAGCCCCTCTATGCTGGTGCCCCCTGGGTCTGTGTTCCCATGTCACCATCTCACCTACATCCTATATTCAATTGTCCATTTGACATTTCCAGCTTGATATGCCACGAGCTTCTCACGATCATTCAACTTGTCCATTTTATGTTTCTAACCTCAAAGTCATCGTCATCTAGCAGACATCACCTACTTTCTCCCAGCCATCAAGTTGTCATGATGTCACTTCTCTGTTTGTTTTCCTTTGTCTACTGACCAAGTAACCTAGCTTAGGGCATCCTATGAAAGCCCCATAGTGGGTCTCACCCCACCCCTGCTCTCCTCTGCCCACCATGGAGCCATCCTCCACACAGTTTTAAGAGGCACTCGTCTATTCCTTCTCTCTACTTAACACACTTCAGAGCCATTCAAGGAGATATAGGAAGGTCCCATGTTCACCTCCTGTCGGGGACACCCCAACGCTGCAGCTATATAATGAACAACTTCCTCTGGAAAAGGCCTGAAAACAGGGCAACTCCTACACATCCAGGGAATGACAGAAGGCCCATGTGGAAGCAGAGACGAGAGGCTGGGACAGAAACACACCATAAGTCCTATCCTTGGTGCGGCAACTCACAATCGGCAGGAACTCACAACCCAGACCTTGCCCCTGAGGG
Organism: Hipposideros armiger; assembly: GCF_001890085.2. Taxonomy (NCBI): domain Eukaryota; kingdom Metazoa; phylum Chordata; class Mammalia; order Chiroptera; family Hipposideridae; genus Hipposideros; species Hipposideros armiger. The sequence goes on along the minus strand of NW_017731428.1, from coordinate 295,147 downwards.
CTGACGGGTTGGAACCCCACATGGCACACCCCAGTTTTTAAGACTTGCACCTGAGAGAGGAGCCTCCAAAACATCTAGTTTTGAAAACCAACAGGGTTGGTGTCCAGGAGACCCACAGGCTCTGGTGAGCTGAGACACGCTGTCAAAAGGGCCCTCGGCACTCTCGGGGGCTCAGGGCAGAGGCCGGCCACCCAGAGGCGCCCAGGCTTTACCTGAATGAGGCTCCTGTGCTAATCTGAAAGCATCTCCCTGAGGGACACGCGTCTTGTGTAGCACACATCTAGGGACCACCTTTGCGCTCTCCCTCTGCCTCTCCACAGGGTGCCAGTAGCTCCCCAAAGGGAGCTTTTATGCACATCCGGTGCAGCATTTTTGCCACTGCTGCCCAGGAAATGCCCCATGACCTCCTAGCTATACAGGCCAGAAGGGCTTGTCACGCTGGGTTCCACAAGACTGTAACAATGGGAGGGCCAGTTCCTGGCCGACTACCATCCAGGCAGGGCACTGCACAGACAGCAGAATGAAACACACGCTCCGTCTTTGTGTGAAAGAGGCCCGTTTGCTTGTCCTGGTGCTTTGGCCTCATGGGTTTGGCACACATCTGAGGGTCTACACAGGCGCTCTCAGGGAATGGAGCCTGGGAATCAGCTTGCTTTTCTTGTTATTAGTGAGTTTTAAGAGTTCTGTATATACTCTAGATATAAGTTCCTTATCAAAAGTATGTTTTACAAATCCATTTTCCCATCCTGTGACTTATCTTTGCACTTTCTTGATAGTGTCCTTTAAGGCACAGAAGTTTTTAAATTTCATGAGTTCCTTTTATCTGTTTTTTTCCTTGCTCACTCTTTTGGCGTCATAGCTTAGCTTCCATTGCCAAATGAGAGGTTGTATAAATTTACCCCGGTTTGTCCGTTTAGAAGTCATCTCAGCTCAGGGGCCCTTCTGAGAAATGAACTTGCAATTCTCTAAAGATAGATTGCGCAAAACAGGAGGGACAGCCCCCAAGGACCCTCCAACAGCAACTCTCCTGAGGACTTCCAGAGAGCGCTTTCAAGTGCCTCCCAGGCCCCCCACCCCCACCCCCGCCCCCTCCGGCAGCTGCTGGCCCTGGATGGGCCAAATCAACGCTCCATTCTGTGGTGTGTCCTCTTGCGCAAGTCTCAGGTTTCGTATCCCCAGTGAACAAATTTTGTTCTGAAGAGCTGAAGAGGCGAGGGGGAAATACATAAAAAAAAATTTTTTTGAAAAAAACAAAACAAAACAAAACAGGGGGAGGGGAGTTGAAGAGGGTGGGGGCGGGGTTTTCAGCTGTTCATGTCATTTGTTTTCCATGGGATCTTAACTGTAATTTCAAACTGCATCTGGGTTTTCTGAAACTATGTGATTTGATGTGAGGTTCACGGAGAGTTTAGGCCTCTCTCCGGACTTTAGCGCTTTCATGCCTAGGAAAACAGGTGCAGGATCTAGGAGGGAGAAGTGATGTAAAGAAGGGGGGTGGGGGCTGCAGTGCCCTGATGGGGGTGCAAGTCCATAAGAAAATAAGCAATTGGCGTGGGCAGTGGTAGAGGGTGAGGATATGGCAGTGATTCCACTCAAAAACGAAAATTGCCTAGCCATCAGTTAGGGCTGGCCGTTGGTAGAACAAATCTGCTGCCTCTCTGGGACAATGAATTTTTAGGCAACTGTTTTTGGAAAAAGGAGGTAATTCAACCAAGAAGGACTAACATCGGCTTGAGGCTTGTACATACCATCCATCTATATCCCCGATTACCAATCAGAGCAGAATCACTCCTTCCCTGCAGCAGCCCTCAGTGTTTATTTCAGTTTGTGGATGATTTCGCCTGAGTATTGGCAATACGGGGATGACCAAGATGTGATGAATTTAGGGTCGAGTGGCAGAGGGGGGGAAATGTAGATGGAGAGAAGCCCCAGAAATTCCATGCAGTAGGATTAGTATTGCAAACCCTAGGTTGGCAGACGAGGGAGTGAGCACCTCGCTGCAGACCCAGGGAAGCTGTGGGTGGGGGACCTCTTCCTGGAGGAGATGGCCACTGAGCTGGGTTTCAAAAGGTAAATTCTATAGAAAAGTCTCCCTCTGTCTCCTTCTTAGAAGGGTACTTGTGATTACCTTTAAGGCCCACCCAGAACATCCTAGATAATCTCGCAATGCTAAGATCCACTTAATTTAATCACACCTGCAAAGTCCCTTTTGCCATAAAAGGTAACATTCACAGATTCTGGGAGTGAGCACTGGGCATCTTAGGGGGCCATTATTCAGCCTAGCACAGACTATGAGGTCTGGCCTTTCCTCGGTATGGCTACCTCTCCACCTGTGGTTTCTATTCCTCTCCTTCATTCTGCCGTCTACCTTTGGTCTTTTAGGCTTCCCACTGCCTGTGGGCTCCTCCCATGAGC
>NW_017731428.1:288491-289702 GCF_001890085.2 Hipposideros armiger | reverse complement strand
TCAATTTGGGGAACACTGCCATCTTAACAAGGTTAAGTTATCCAATCCATGAACATGAGATATGTTCCCACTTAGAGCTTTTTAAACTTCTTTTGAAAATGTTCTGTAGTTTTCAGAGTACAAATTTTGCATGTCTTTTATTAAATTTATTTCTAAAAATCTCTTTTTTTTGATGCTATAGTAAATAGAATTGTGTTCTTAACTTCAATTTCTAATTGTTCGTTGCCAGTGTTTAGAAATATAATTTATTTCTGTGTATTGATCTTGTATTCCTCAACTGTGTTGACTCATTAATAGTGGATTCCTTAAGATTGTCCATATACGGTCATGTCATCTTTCTGCTTTCCTAACCAGATGACTTTTATTTCTTTTTCATGTCCAATTGTTATGGCTAGAACTTCTATTACAATTTTGATTAGAAGCGGCAAAGTGATATTATTTTCTGTTCCTGATTTTTAAGGAGAAAGATTTCAGCCTTTCAACATTAAGTATGATATTAGCTGTGGCGTTTTTCTATAGATGCCCTTTATCAAATTGACAAGTTCCTTTCTATTCCTAGTTTACTGCATATTTTTATCATAAAGGGTGTTGAACATCATCAAATGTTTTTGGCACCCACTAACACAATCATATATTTTTTTGCTTTATGTTGTATTGATATGGTATATTACATTAATTGATTTTTGTATTTTAAACCAACTTTGTGTTCCCGGGATAGATCTTAATTGGTCATTGTGTATAATTCTTTGTAAATGTTTCCTGAATTGGTTTGTGAGGACTTACATGAGGATTTTTTACAATATTCATAAGAGACATTGGCCTGTAGTTTTCTTTCCTTGTGACATCTTTGTCTGGCTTTGGTATTGGGATAATACTGGCCTCATAAAATCAGTAGGGAAGTGTTTTATCTTCTATTTTTTGGAAGAGTTTATAAATAATTGGTATTCTTCTCTAAAGGGTTGATGGAATTTACCAGTGAAGCCATGTGAGCCTGGGCATTCCCTTGGGTAGTTTTTTTGTTTGTTTGGTTGGTTGGTTTTTTTGGTTGTTACTGTTTTTGTTTTGATGATTTATCAATGTAAAATCCACATACTATAAGATTAACCATTTTAAACAAAGTGAATAACTCAGTGACTTTTAGAACTCTCACAATGTTGTCCAATCATCACCTCTATTTCTTAATGGAGTTGTTTGTCTTGGTTTTTGAGTTG
>NW_017731428.1:285870-286536 GCF_001890085.2 Hipposideros armiger | reverse complement strand
CCAAATGAGAGGTTGTATAAATTTACCCCTGCAGTTTCTTCCAAGTTTTATCATTTCAGCTCTTACCTTTAGGTCTCTGAGATACACTTTGAGATCATGTTCATATGACGTGTGAGCTAACGGTCCGATTTCATTCTTCTGCATGTGGTTGTCCAGTTTTCCTATAAAAGACCATTCTTTGTCCCACTGAGTGATCTGGGCACACTTGTTGAAAATCAGTTGATCACAGACACATGGGTATATTTCTGGACTCTCAACACTATTCCAGTGATTATATGTCTGTACTCCCGCCTGCAACTGCACTGTCTTGATTACTGTTGCTTTGTAGTAAGTTTTGAAAGAAGGAAGTATGAGCCCTCCACATTTGTTCTTATTTTTCAAGATTGTTTTTGCAATTCAAGAGCCCTTGAAGTTTCATATGAATTTTCAGAGTATTTCGTCGATTTCCACAGAGAAGCCAGCTGGGATTCTGATAGGTATTTGCATTAAATCTCTAGCCCAGGGGTCGGTAAACTGCGGCTAATGAGCCACATGCGGCTCTTTGGGTACGTACATGTAGCTCTGAAGTCAAATTGAAAATGAAAATAAAACTATCATGGTTTCATTTATAAAACTTTTAAAGGATATTATTCACATAATGGTGATTTCATTTGTTTTATGGCTCTC
>NW_017731428.1:276122-279040 GCF_001890085.2 Hipposideros armiger | reverse complement strand
AATTAATGATACTTGATAGATCTCCATTCAATCAGCCATATTAATTGGAAGCCTGTTGTGAGCCAGGTTCTGTATTAAAGGCTGTAGATAGTCTAGCCATTGTACAGACATTACACAACCACAATCACTACACAAATCAATATATGAATGGGAGCCAGCGTGTTATGAAACTTACCCAGTAGCAAAACCCAGCAACAGCTAGTAAGCATTGAAGCCAAGGCTCCAAGCCCCAGTCTCTGTCTTCAAGACTTCTGATTTTACCCACAGGGTCATTTAACCTATCAGAGTCTCAATTTCCTCATCTATAAAATGGGATCATGATGGTATCTACCTTATCTGGTCATGGTGAGGATTAAATGAGATAACACATATAAACACTAGTAAGTGCTCAAGAACTTTTTGTTTCCTTCTTCTGCCCTGACCTTCCTCCTTTCCTTTCAAGACTCATCTTTGGCAAGAGGGCTTCAGTGACTACCCTATCCCTCACCTATCAGAGTATCTTTTCTCTGTGCTACAATAGATCTTGCTTTCTATTTCACCCCTATAAGAATTTTAAAATAAGTTATTTTTATTGCTTTATTTTTCTGATTATAAAAGTAATACACACTCACTACAGAAAAATATGTGATAATATTAATAAGGTTGAAGAAAAGGAAGATGAAAACGAAGCAATTGCCTTACACTCAGAGGTAACCACTCAGGGTATATGCATTTTATGTATAGACTTCCAGATCTTTCTCTAAGCATATTTTCATTAAAATTTTGATATCCCTTTTGTAATATGCTTTTCCACTAAGTACTATATCATAAACATCTTTCTATTAAAAGAAATATATGTTTATAGTATTTATAGCATTCCATTGCATAGATGAGGGGTATTCCATTGCATGGATGCATTTTCTCAAATCAGTCTTGTACATTTGCATATTTATGTTGTTTACAACCATGTTGCAGTAAATATCCACCACCACAGGTTTTTGGTTTTTTGTGTTTTTTGGCATATCTTGAATATTTCCTTAGTACCCACACATCCCTTTTAACACAAAGCCTTGTCCCGATCACAAGTTCCAGTCAATTGGTGTCCATCTGTGTCTTCTACTGCTGACATTCCTCCTCAATGCCTACAATGAGTCACTTAAAATGAAAATTTCTCATTAAGCTTAAACTGATGATCCTGTTTATTTCATAGGCTTTCTTTGAGGGTCTTGAGATGTGTTGTTGCAGATGGTAGCCATGTGTGTGACTATCTACATTTTTAAAAATTAAAATTAAATATATTTTTCAACCCAGTCACACTTGTCACATTTCAGATACTCGTAGCTGGTGCNAAAAAAAAAAACCCTCAAGTTTACTTATTTGCAATATGAGAAAAGAAACCCCAGCCATATGGACCTAACACTTTTGTTTGTTTGTTTTTGTGGCAGAATGTGAAATCAGTATGTAAAGCGAAAATACTAGAAAGAGTGTAACTGAGAGGTCCCTTGGGGGCTCTGAGATTTAAGCAAACCTATTTCAACTCCTCCACCCCTCCAATACATAAATATATTTGAATCCAAGTTCTTCCTTTTGATTTTCCCAAATTCTCTTTTTTTCAGTCAGATCAATCTCCCTTCCCACTTTCAAATTTGTCATATTAGTTATGCTTTCTGCCAGCTTCCATAAAAAAATAACCCACTGAAGACAAACATCTGGTGATGTTAGAAAGTACACTGAAGCCTTGGGGTGTCATGGCAGAGGAATGTCATTCCTCACCTCACAGGACTCTGCCATTCTGTCAGGTCTTTATGTCATCGTGACCTCTTTCAAAGCCTGTATTCCCAATAGATGTCCCTTCTTGCTATGCACAGCCCCTGGCAAGTTGACCCAGTTACCCATCCTGCTGCTTGCCATCTGGATTATTGGGGTCCAACATTTCCTCCCCCCATCACATCCATACCACATTTGACCTGGCAACTGACAAAGGAGAGGGGAAAAGGGGACCGTGGGTTTTTCCTAAGAATTAAGATAGAAAAGCACAAATCCCACCAGTCTTTAGAGCATGTTGGAAAGTAAACACGTAAACACACACACGATCACATACATCTTTTATGCTGTTGTGGTAAGATGACTATAGCATACCCACAAGTGCCAGGAAACTGCATCAGGCCCACTGAGGCACAGGTGCTAGACATGATACTAGGTCTTTTGTCCCTAGTTACTTTTAACCACAAATCATTACATTCATGGAAGTCCTTCGTTCTATGGCTGTGGGTCTATGTGTTATAATCTTGTGTTATAATAAACCTTCACCAAACTTTTCAACCAATGCTTTATAACAACCTCATCTAAGATTTGTAAAACTTGCAGTTGACGTTTTCACGGTATTTTGTGCTTAACAGGATTTGCCTATTTTGCTGCAACAAAAACAGTAATATTCTTAATAGTGCTGCTGAGGTCACTATCTATTTGGCAACATCCCAAGTCTACCTGACACACAGATGATATGCTTGTCACAACATCAAAGAAAAAAATAAAAATAAAGTACTTCAGAATGAGATGAGCAATTTTATAAAGAGCATCCTATAGGAACCCTGGATGTATCCAATTGTTCTTGACCAGTTCTGCAAGAGGACAATCAGTCTGCTTGAGCTTGACCACAGAAACAGAAAAATCCACACCTCTTAATATTGATATTGGGGGCTGATGATAAGTGATTATACAACGAATAACATGTAAGTTTTACCTCCCATGTCTCAATTTATCTCATACTTTGGTTCAAATGAGAGACGGTTAAAAAACATTTTGAAATATACATATTAATAAGCTCTGATGTCCTCATTAAGAATCAAATATGTCTCTTAAGCACCCCGTTTAAGAACAAATAAATTGCTTTGTGCTTTTCTGCTCCATTCCAAGAATTTCTAGATTAAATGTCCTTT
>NW_017731428.1:221258-274567 GCF_001890085.2 Hipposideros armiger | reverse complement strand
TATTGGACAGTGAAGAGTTAGAACAGTTCCATCATCTCAGAAAGTTCTATCGCATAGCTCTGCCCTAGAGGGATAGTGGCTATGAATTTTCTTTAGGGGGGACAAAAATGATGAAAACAATCATTCCTGTTCCCACATCCACTTACTTCTCTTCCAGGCAGGACCCAAGTGACTCTAAAACAGATCCTCTGTTATGTCTATTTATAACTCTTTGGTGGGACTCCCCTGCCCCAGAATAAAGCCCATGGTCTTCCTCACACATCTTCATCATATGAATCTTCTCCTCCTTCTCCTCCACCCACACTGAATGGCTGGCATTTTCCTGAACAGGCCATGCCCTCTGTGCTGAAGCAAGTCATGACCTCTGCCTGTAAGACCCTTCCTTTCCTTCTGTGCTCGGCTACATTCCATTTGTCCTTCAAGACTTGGTTTAAGCTTAGCTTCTGCCAAGTCTTCCCAGATACTTCCTGGTTGGATGCACCCAAGGCACATGTACATTAAGCTAAAGAAGCTTAAGGCGTAGGCCCCTTCCAGGCCCCAGGCAAGAGCTCTAGCACTGTGCTCATTTGGTCATATACTTTTGTAAAATTAGCAAAAATGAGGTATTTTAACTGGAACCAGTTAGGAAACTCTTACCTCCTACTGTCCTTCCCTTCACGCCAATGGCATTGCCGAGGCTGACAGCATTTGCAGAATAGCTTTGGGAATGCCGTGTTGGGAATGTGTCACTTAATCTGCAAAATAGAAACATTTTATATCAATTAAATAAGTCAGAAATGAAAGATTCCTGGTGTGAATACATGTAAAGGTACCTCTTCGTCATTTTTATATATAAAATAGTGGAGAGAAAGTTCAGATAAAAAAAATTGAATATGAATTAAGAGCAATAGAGAAGAGTGATGAAAGCCATAGGAATTATTCTGATTTCAAGAAGTCAATTGCCAGAAAAGAAAAGCAAATCAGACCAGAGCAAAGTAGGGATTCACTAAGGGAAAGAAAAATATTTGAATAGAGTAACGTACAGGCTCTCAGAAAATTTGATAGTCCAGTTAATAAAGAAGAGGGAATCCTATGAACACAATAAGAAAATACTTAAGTGTCTTGCTGATTTAACTGACATTGACCAGCAAAACAAACAACAACAAAATCATAAAACACCACCAGAAAAAGCATGGAGGACAAATCTGTTAATGAAATCATCAGTGAAAAGAGTGGCAGGCAGGATAACGGCTCCCGTTTCACCAAAAGGTGCCTACTCCCTAATCCCTGAGACCTGGGACCATGTCACCTTGTATGGCAAAGGGGTCTTTGCAGATGTGTTTATGTGCATGAACCTTGAGATGGGGAAACTACCCTGGATGTTCTGGGTGGGCTCAATCTAATCACATGGATTCTTAAAAATCAAAGATGGAGGCAGAAGAATGGGTGAGAGGGAAACCCAACTACAGAACATTTGGGGCTTTAAAGACAGAGGGAGGGGATACCAGCCAAGGAAAGTGAGTGGCCTCTAGAAGCTGAAAAAGGCAAGAAAACGGATCCTCCCCTAGAGCTTCCAGAAACAAATGCAGCCCTGCTGACACCTTGATTTTACTCCAGTAATATCTCTCTCTGTATTGAACTTCTGGCCTAAGGAACTGTAAGAAAATTAATTTGGGTATTTTTATGTCACTAAGTTTATGGTGCTTTGTTACAGCAGCATTAGAAAACTAATAAAAATCGCTTTTAAGATGAGCCAGTATACAGGAGGTGTCCTGAAATCTGATTGCTCATATATGAAGGGAACTGGATGAGGATTTTCCAAAATTTGGTAACAATTCTAAACATTCACAAGATAGTATTAATAATGGACTAGGAAGTTGAAATTTTTCAAAGCTCTCAGTGATTTAAAAGAAGAAAGAACTTTGTGCCATCATGCTAGAGGAAAGTCTGAATTATATTTCCATTCTCCTTATAAAAAATTTCACAAAACCATTGCCATATAGAAACAATCAAAGAATATATAGCCTCAAATTTAAGGATATTAAATTTGTAGCCCAGGCATTTAATGAATAAAAATAGGCCAGGCACTTAATGAATTGAAATGAAATTGTCTTCATTTTGAGATATTTGTGGACTATTTCTATGTCTCAGGTTGTGTTCCCCGAGATGCAAATCCTAAGGCAGGGAACATGTAAGTAGCTGAATTGGGAGGGGTACCTGCCCAGGGCCAGCTTCATAATTCCACCTCTGCTGTTATTCAGGGCCTGTGTTCAGAAGGGTCCTATGCTTGGGTTAACACTCTGCTGTTGCCATCTTGAAATTTGTAATAATTTTTCAACAAGGGACGCTGCAATTTTAATTTGCACTGGACCCGGTAAATTATGTAGCTGGGCCTAACCAGGAAGTACCAGTAGGAGACTGAGACAGAGAGAGAGAGAGAAGGGGAGGCAGCCGATAAAGGTGTGCTATTGGGCAAGTTGCTGCTGTGGGCAACTAGGATTCCATCCCTCTGGTGAGTCTGGGAGTTTGTGTGGAAAACACCTTGGAATTGTCGCACCTGAGAAAGGCTAATGCTCAAAGACTGTGTGCTGTTATACCACACCCTTTTGGATCCACCTGTTAAGTTATAAACTCACTCAGAGTTGTCAGGATGTTTTTCTCAAACCAGTTCATGTCATCTGTCCTCTGGGATATAGGGATAATAATATTTCTGGCCTTCCAGACTGGTTATAATGAAGAATAAGTAAATTCAGGTAAAGAGCTAAAACACAGTGCCTGGCACACACAGCCTGAGCCTTCAAAGTTTACTAACATATGTATGCAATTTAATTAAACAATCTGTAAACCTGTGGAATCTGAATATAAAAAAAAACAATTATTGTTTTTACGAAACCTAAGTTGAATTCTCTGGGAAATTTTGATAAAGCAAAAGTTGGTTTTAAGAGTTCTTTGTTGACTTGATTACGGGCCGAACAACCATCAAACATGACGGAAAGACATTGTCAAAAGTTAGCAGTCTGAAGTCAAATTGCTTCAAACGCATCCCTAAGCTCCGGAACCACTTTAAAGAAACCAGAGCTAGAAACATAGATGATGCCTAATGGGCGTGGTTTGGTTTTTCGTTGTTTGTTTGTTTTGCAAGAAAGATGAAAACAAAAACAAAAAAATGCTTTGTTTCAGAAGACAGGTGAATGGATATACAGACATAATTTTAAATTTAAAAAAAAATTAATTATACATGTATTTTTAAAATCAGTCCCTTCTTTAAAAATCTTCTGGATTAACTGGTCAAATACAGGTTCTGCTCATGTTAAAGATGGGACTTCTAATATAGATGCTCAAACGTTTGAACGAATGACTGATGATACATAAATGAACGATAAAAGAATAGCTTAAAAAAATCAGCCTGTTCTCCTAATACATGACCTATTTTACAAGCCACACTGCTAAACAAGAGTGAAAAGTTCTCCCTTTTGTTACTGGTCTGAGGCCTGGTTAGACCCCATAAAAGTAAACAAATGTGGGAGAGCTTCTTCTCAGTTCCGAAAGCTCTTCTTTTCTCTGCCCATCATTTTCTTCACCTGTTTGGCTGGATGAAATAAACCTAGTGAAATAAAAAGCTCAATGAGGTGAAAATACATCCCATAAAAACTCCCATTAAGGAGTTTACTGAAGGGGCTTGTCCTCTCCTCACTTAGATGGCCGTATTTCATTCCTCCCAAGGAAACTGGACACTCTTAATCCTAAAAGAAGGCAAGGGGTGTAGGGAGAGCGAAAGGCAGGATCGGGTTGCCATCCTTTTATTTTCCAAAGAGGGCTTGGGGGAAGGGATGGGAAGAAATTTATAACTAGCTATTCTAGAGCCTTATGAGCACAAAAGTTAAATCATTCTAACTTCTGCCTGACTTACCCGACCTCAACCTGCTGAACAAAGCGAGATTCTGTGTGAAAGGGGAAATTGGGGCGAAACTGAAAATGGAAGAGCTGAAGTATAAATAATGAAGGTCATAGATAGCTTAACAAATACTCTGTAAGTATGTTGCATTAGTGGACTTTGTCTTAATTGGATGAAGCAATGAAAGGAGGGAAAAGAACATAGGACTTGGAATTGAATAGAACTGGGTTCAAATCCTGACTAAGCCGTTTTGTGTCCCTGTGACCCAAAGGCAGGCTAATTAGCCTCTTTGAGACTCAGTTGCCTCATCTGTTAAATGAAGATAACAATACCCACTTGAAAAGCTGCAAGAGTTATGTAAAATATTAAATATAAAGGTATCTAGTACAGTGCCATTCTCAAAATAAGTCCCGTTTATTGATTTAAAGTAAGAGTTTTATTTCCACCTATATCCAAAACCTCACCATCCATACATATCCTAGGAGCATTAGTAACTTTAGGTGGACAGACCTTTACTCTGTCAAGATGCATTGACTCTCTTCTTTAACAGGTGTATATATGAATTGGGCTAAGCATTTTACATCCATTCACTTATTTAATTCCTACAGCAACATTGTAAGGAGCTAGAAGTCTAGGACGGTTAATTAACTTGCCTAAGGCCACACAGCAAAGACCACAGAGAGCCAGGGATTGGCTGCAGACCTGTCTGACTTCCCTTGCTTTGGTGGATTCCCCAATATTGTATCAAAGAGATTGCAGTTGCAAATACAGAAAGAAAAGAAAACAAAAACATGGAATCTTTCTTTTTCCTTCATTGACTGTGCTATAGCCTTGATTTGAATAGCGCCTCTTTTGATATTGTGTATTTGGGGAAATTGACTGCATGTGTTTATGTAATTTAAATTAGGGAGTCCTAAAAAATATTCCTAGTCTTGAACCAAGTCATTTTCCTTCTAGGAACCTAGAAGAAAAATGAGAAGATTTCCATAACACATTCATTACACAGTTATTAAAAATTCAAGGAAATTGAAACCATCCAAATGTCCAATTGGAAAGGTATACGCTGGTATACCTATTTGAAGTAACAGCATCTAGTGATTAAAGTGTCTCAAAGAGTTTGAAAGACACCAAAAAAAATGTTAAATACTCCTGACATGATGTGAACGTTAGAAGGGAATATTTCCTGAGCCCTTGCATTAACTTTCCAGGATTTATACCGCAGACTAGGGTGGCTTCAATAACAGAAATTTATTTTCTCACAATTCTGCAGATAGTGTCTTCCCAATTCTGGAAGCCTGAGATCACGGTATTGGCAGGGACGGTTTCTCCTGAGGCCTCGCTTTCTGTGGCTTATAGATGGCTGTCTACTGTCTGTGTCCTCACATGGTTTTTCCTCTGTACCTCTGTGTCCTAATCCCCTCTTCTTCTTCTTATAAAGACATCAGTCATATTGGATTAGGACCCACCCTAATGACTCTTTTTAACCTTAATTACCTCTGTAAAGGCTCTATCTCTAAATAGTCACATTCTGAGGTCCTGGGGGGTTAGGAGACAACTTATGAATGTGGGAAGTTGCTGGAGTGTGGACACAATTCAGCCCCATCACAGCCCTGGAATCAAACAGACCTGTATCTAAATCCTGGCTCACCTACTACAATGAAACATTGAACAAACGCTCCTCTCTGAGAATCAGTTCCCTAATCTCCAAAATAAGGATAATAATATTGTCTATCTCAGAGATTTTTTGTAAGAACTAAGAGAAATGAACATTCTAAAATATTAGCACAGTGTCTGACCTACAATCAACACGTAATAAGTGGCAGCAAGTATAATGGTGGACTGCATAAAAAAAAAAAGGATACCAAACTGTAGAGAAAATTGATCTCCCTTATGGTGAGCTATATCAAAAAAAATAAAGGAACGATATCAAATCTCTACCATTTTCTTTTGGTAATATTTATAAGCAATTTTTTTCTCCATTGTTTTCTATAACATAGGCAAATTAGTTTTCTAATGAAAAAGTTCATCGAGAAACTTTTATCAAAACTTAGAAAATGATCACCTAATTTCACTGGATCTACCAGAAGTTATAAGAGAACAGGCTGATCAATTCGACTTCATAAAAATTTCAAATTCCTGCACGACAAAAATCATGGTAAATAAAAACCAAAAACAAAAGCACCTATAGTGTTTGGGGGACATATTCGCAACACATGTGTATTGTTAATTTATTGCTTAACAAAATTACCCCCAAAACCTAGTGGCTCAGCACAAACATGTATTATCTCAGTTTCTGTGGGTCCTGAATTGTAAGCAGCTTAGTGGGATGGGATGGGCTCCAGAGGTCTCTCCTGAGGTTGCCGTCAAACTGCCAGCCTGGGCTGCTGTCACCCAAAGGCTGGACTGGGCTGCAGCATCCTCTTCCAAATGGTGTCCTCACATGGCAGGCCGGTTGTCAGCTGCGTTGCCTGAGTTTCCCCCATGTTGCCCGTCGTCATCCTTCAGGGCCTTCTCCTGCATAGGACCTCCCATTTAGGATAACCCGGACTTCCTCACCTGCCTCTGGGTTCCCGCAGAGAAAGAGGTAGAGAGTGTGCCCGCAGCAGCACCCAAGAGAGAAGCCTCGGTCTTTTCATAACCTGAGGTCAGAACCGAGACCCCATCGCTTTTGTTGTGCTATATTCATTGCGAGTGAGTCCATAGGTCAAGCCCATACTCAAGTGGAGGTGATGGCACAAAGTATGCACACCGGGAGGCAAAGTTCATCAGGCAAAACAACGTATGATTAGCAATCAATAAAAACTAGGTAGGCAATCCAACACAAAGGTAGCAAAGATACATGCAGTCACTTCAAAGAAGAATAAATTGGAATTGTTAAAACACATAACACAACACTCAACCTCACTCATATAAAGAAATGTACATGAAAATGATGAGATACCAGTTTTCACTGAGCGTATCAGCAAATTTTTTAAAAATTGGATAATATCCAGTGTTGATAAGTGTGTGGAAAAACAACTATTCACTATAAGAGGCACTCTCCTTGGAGGACAATTTGGTAATATCTCTTTCAACAAACTGCACATACCATTTAACCCAGCAATTCCTAGCTTTCCTGAAATTTACTGTACAGATATATTTGCAAAGGCATACATACCAGGGGTGCCAAAAACATGTACACACATTTTAAGAGCTGTTATCTATGCTCAAGCAGTAGTTCGCCGTAATCAAAAGTATCTGGATGCTGATGGTAACCACCCTGAGCCCTCTTGTAACTGCAGAAGTCAAACATGACTTGTATTCATCTTTTGTTATCAGTATATATTGAGTATTACAATTAATACAGTTTTTTCCTTCCATCTTTTGGCACCCTCTGTGTGCGTGTGTGTGTGTGTGTGTGTGTGTGTGTGTGTCTATATGTGTGTATACAGTGTTTCTGTTGAAAATTACTGAAAACAATAGAGCACTGGTTGATTTACAGAAAGCTATGCAGCTGTTAAAAAGAATGAGGCAGATTTCTATATGCTGCTAAGAAAAAGCTCTTTGTTACTTTATTAAATGAAGCGCAGAGGACACAGGCGTATTTATATGATTGCTTTTGAAAAGAAGAAAAAAATACATATGCCCATTTATCTACACATAAAACTTTCTGCAGAGACACATAAGAAAAATCTAATAGCACTTATTTCTGGAAAAAAGGATAGTAAACCCCTTGGTTCCTTCGCCCCTTCCTCACTAATCTGAGCTGCCTCCTTTAATTCTCTCCAAAGTGGAAACTCAGGGGATGCTTCTGATTCAAAGGCAGGGAGGGTGACAGGGCACCCAGAGAAACGAGTGGCTGCAACCTCAGGGGACAAAAGCAGAGCATGGACTGAGGCAAGGACAGCCATTGATGTTGGTGGCCTCCATTTTGTAACAGCAAAACCAGCAGCAAGGACAGAGGCAGCAAAGCCAAGAGGAAGCCAGATCTGAGAAGAAGTTTCCTCCCCCAGCCCCCACTCCCCACCGCCCATCTTCTCCAGCACCAAGGACAAAGAGCCAGTTTGAATGTGTGCCTCACTATTTGACCAACCAAAGGTTTTCATTTGGCAGTCACTGTTCATACAACACAAACTCTCTTTCCTCTGACATCAATTCTTTCTTTAAGAAGAAAAATAAGAAAGCCCCGAGGAGCCAGACAATGGCAAGAGCGTGACTGCCAGCGCTCAGTGAAGGGGGCCTGTGTGCCTAGGCGGCCACCCTCCTTATCTTTTATCTCCCGCCCACGCCAGCGCTCTTGTTTTTCCTGGGTGTTTTGACGACTTCTCTCCTTCAGCTGCTTTGACAGAATTTGCCGGCTGCCGGCTGATGCAAAACAACCCTCTTCTTGTGCCTGGGTCTCTCTGTGTTCCCTCCAGGCCGCAGGGGGAAAAAAAACGTGTCTTTGTGGCTCCCCTTCAATAGCTCTCTGAATCCAAACCCCTCATGGGCTCTGGCAGAAGGAGTCCCAAGACCGTGAATAGATGGTGCTGTTCACTTCTCTTTGCAAAGCCGGCCTCTGGGCATCCAGAAATGCACCCACAGCCCAGGCCTGGTCGTTTGGGGACAGGTTCATGAGCTGAGCGAGCTGGCAGATGACTGAGCCCATGGAGAGGCATTACCGCTCATGTGTGTACCACTCATTCAAATCCATCTACAAAATGCTTTCAGAGCTGCTGGCTCATTCGGTGAGCACTTACAGTGGCCCTACTCTGTGCCTAGCACAGCCCTCACCATCTATTATCTCCTTGAGGCCTGTGATCATCTCCATAGGAGTATTGTTCTAGTCTCTTCATTTTACAACTGAGGAAATAGAGTCTCAAAGAGGTGGGTGACTTGCACCTAGCCACGTCACTAAAGGTTACAGAGGTCTAACCAGGGACATCAATAGCTTCAGAGATGCTCAGGGCATCCTGAAAGCCATCATATTCTCTGCTAAGCCACAGAGAAGGAACCTAACCCCCACCAGCCTACGTACTGAGTGCCCTACACCCTCTCCCACACGTACACCCTCCTCCCCACACTCAACATCAAAAGTCTTCTTCAAATTAAAAAAAAATGGAGAGCTTGTCATCAGGCTGACACGTCAAGGTGGCCAGACCCTGGCCCTATTCACGATAATATTCTGAACCTAAGCATCTCCAATGCATTCATCTTGGCCTTGGCTGGACAATGCAAGGTGGCCTAAGAAATTCTCCAGACTCGAGCAGCAAGGCTGGAGGTGACACGCGACTCTGGGACTGTCAGCCAAGTGACTTTCAGCAAGTGACCTTTAGCAAGCCACTTCTCTGGGCCTTGTTCTGCCTCTGGTAAAATGGAGATGCCAGTACTAATACCTCACTGGGTGTTGAAAGGATTAAATGAAAGGAGGGAGGAAGTGGCTGTGAGAAGACAAAGCAGGAACACTGCAGCAGCAGCTGCTCATAGAAGGGATAGCAGCAGTGTTAGTAACAGTAGTCTGACTACAGCCCTGGTGAGAAGATAATATAGAGACTAGGAGCTATGTGGGTTTTCTTACACTCACCCGCTGTACTCAATTACACTCCATCCTTTGTGGGCAGTTTAGTGTCCAATGTCTGGGCTGCAAGTCCAGGAACAGAGCAGGTTCTGATTCCAAAGGTCCAGGGTCAAGACTGAGATTCCATGTTTATAACAAGTTTCCAGGTGACGCCATGATGCTGATGTGTGGACCATGCTTTCAGTGGCAAGACTCTGGGATTCTAGCCATCCTGGACCACCTGCACCTCCTCCCAAACTCCGACCCCCTTCTCTTTAGAATCCTAGAGCTCTCTCTCTACCTCAGTCACACCTCGGGGAAATCATGGTTATTTATCTGAAGTGATGTTTGTTAGCCCGTCTTCCCAATAGACTGTGAGCTCCTCAAGAGCAAAGACTGGATTATTCATGCTCAACACATGCTTGCTGAAGGAACGCATGAACACTTACCCAGAACATAGCTGTGTTCAAGCACACCATGTTGTACGGTCCAGGATATGTGGTGAAACAAATGAATGAGCTCTAAGTGTTTCTCGTGTACCCACCATAGTGCAACACGAGCTGAGAGCCACAAACATGGCGGAAACGTTCTGGCCTCCAGGGGCTTTCCATCTGGATGGGGTATAGGAGACAGGTCTGGGACAGCGGCCAAATAAAAACTGGGGGAGAGCAGTCATGTGCCAACTTTCATGCTGCTCATTCAGAGAATCTGGAGACGGGAGAATGAGAGGGGACTAACTCTTCTTGTGAATGGAGAATCAACTGTGTGTTTTCTAACTGGTGCAAACCAGGCTCGTCTTATGTTATGGGCTAAATTGTGTCCCCAACAATCCCTACATTTGGGTCTTAACTCCACAGAACCTCAGAACTTGACTGTATTTGGAGACAGGGTCTTTAAAGAAGTGATTAAGTTAAAATGAAGCCATGAGAGTGGGCCCTCATCCAATATGGCTTGTGTCCTTATAAGAAGAGGGGATTAGGACACACACACAGAGAGAGAGAGAGAGAGAGAGAGAGAGAGAGAGAGAGAGAGAGAGAACCATGTGAGGACACAGGGAGAAGACAGCCATCTACAAGCCTCAGAACAAGCCAACCCTGCCGACACCTTGATCTTGGACTTCTACCTCCAGGACTGTAAAGAAATAAATTTCTGTTGTTTCAGCCACTCTACCAGTGGTACTTTGTTATGGCAGCCCCAGCAATACAACTTGTCTATTAATTTCTTTGCCACTCAGTGTCCTTCCCTTTCAAAGCAGGTGAGGGAGGTAGGAGGCAGGTGTCTATTCAGCACCCATGGTGTGACTTGCTGGGCAACTCACCTTATCTGATTTAGTTCTCTTCACAACTATGTAGGATACATAGCCATATTATTCCCATTTTGCAGATAGAGTTAAGTGAGGTTCAGAGAGAGGGAGAACTTTCCTGTATCACAAAGAGAGACAATAAAGAAGCCAGGTGTGTAAGCCGCCTCCATTCACCCTAAGCTCCTCTCTCCAAGTCAACCCCACATGCCTATTGAGAAAATCAAAAGGTAGGCACACTATGTGTAGGTGCCACAGAAAATATTTTTAAACACTGTACATCTGAGCAGCATTGCAGTTACTAAAACAAATGTGAATGCTATGCCTGAACAAAGGGAAAGTAAGAAAATATTGGGGCTCTGGCCTCCACCCCCACATTTCTAACCTTGTATCCCCAAACTGCCTATGGCCATAGCACATTTACTCCTGGCCCTACTCTTTCCACTAAGGTTGGCTTTGTGAGTTGTTGGTTTTATCAAAATTGAGGGAGAATGTATTCAATACAGTGTTGGATTCATTTGGGGAGAGAAAAAAAAAAGCAAAAGAAAACCCTTGGTTCTTCAATGCCAGGAGCTTACAAAGGCATATAAACCATGAGGAATTCCAAGGACTCGCTCAGAAGCTGTTCTGCAAATGCGTTTCTGAAACAAAGGGCCAATGTTCCTTTCACGGGAGCGCGCGGCACTGGTTTCCGGCATTTTTCTTTAAGTCATTAGGACCATGCCAACAAACAAACATATACTTCTCCGGGGAGAAAGAATCTCATTCAACGCGGCTTACAAGAGTTTGATTATTGGGGAGGGGGTGCTTCATGGCACGTGCCTCGCCAGCCGGCCCCCAAATGTACAGATCGGCTTAAAGGGCTTTATTGATAGTAGCCACACACAGAAAGGAGCTTGTGACGAGCGCTCACATCCCATGGATGTGCCCTGATCACCACCGTCCTGACCAGCACACAGTTCTGCCAGAAAGCGCTGAAAAGGTCCCCTCGTTCTTTGGGACATTTGTTTCCTGAACATGTAAAAACATAGAAATAATACACTCATGTTTACCAGGCTTGAGATTTCCTTCATCGTGATAGTTCAAGGGTTTTGGAGGACCTGGGATGATACAAAATGGAATGACATTAAATGAAATGATGGCTGAATCCTTAGCCAGACACATAAGTCAGCTTTTAATGAACTGGAAATATTACAGGGTGGGCTCTGAAAATCCACGGGCATTGGGTTAAGACAGGCCAGAGTTCAAACTGCGGCTCTGCCACACACCAGCTGTACGATCTTTGGGAAGTATCTTAACATCTCTAAGCTTCTGTATCTCTATCGCTAAAGCAAGGATCATAATACCACCTCCCAGGATCTATGGGAAGATGAAATTTGATTACACAGTGTGCTCAGGCAGTTCCTAGCATAAAGATAAACCCTTAAAATATGTGAGCAATTCTTCCTTTTCTGCAAAGGAATGGGTTTCAAATACACAGCATGTTTAAAGTACATCTAATTTAAAGTACATCTAATTTACTAGTAGTACTGGTGAATAAGGGGATAGGTTGTTCTACTATAGCAGTTAATAAGAGATGGGTTTTCTACCTATCCACACCTAGACCGCTAAATTCATTCATTTATTCAAACAACATTTATTATTTTTGACATACAAAAAACAAGATGGTATTTCTTTTACGCAAGCTTTCCTATAAGAAGTAAAGCAAAATGATACCTAGTTGAAGGCATCACCAAAAACATTCTTAACATTGCTTCACATAATCCCTTAGTGCCCAGGTGAAGAAAACACTTCATCTGAATGAAAAAAGAAGAATGAACATTCTTACAGTGGGTTTTCTTAGGTATGTGGAGAATACATAATCCCTATAAACGAGACATAGCATAGTAAATGCGCCTGTGAAGTTTCCTACAGGTGATGAGAATCCCACAAATGTATTAAATTCTCCAAGAGTTCCCAGCACCTGGGGGTCACTTTTCAGCAATTATAAAAGTGACTCACTGCCCCCTTTCCCCTTAATGATTTTACTGCTAAAAGAGGAGTATAGAAATAAAATATAATGTCCCCACTCCCAGGCTGCATGGCTGTCAGCATCGGTACTTCCGTGGGTAATCAGAATATCAAACACCAAAAACCCACTGCCATCTAAATTGGGGAAGGCATGTAGGTGTCTTGCTTCCCAGAATTTTAAAACACCTGATTGGGAAGTAATCGACCCACAAGTGAAAATCAAATACTCTTTTCAGAGAGCAGTAGAACAAAGTGGAACATCCACTGTGTCTGAATCCAGCCTCAAGCTGACCTCAAAAATAAAAGCGTGGGGAGGCAACCCCTTGACGACCATCTGCCCCTTGCTCCGAACCCCAATGTTCTCAGAACAGCTGGGGCACAGTTCTCCTCCACAGTACAGGTTAAGCAGTGTTTATGGAGAACCTGTTCTGTGCTGTCCCAGCTTCCTGGAGCAGCGAGGGCCGTAGGGATGAGGAAGAGAGTATCTGGGAGCTCAGACTCAAATGGGGGTGCAGAAAACACCACACAACAGGCAGAGCAAGCAGAGTTATAATGGAAGGAAAAGCATTATGCCAAGAAAAACCCAACGGATTCTACCTGCCGGCCACACACACACAATATACCATTGTGGATGGATCTTCATGAAGATTAGGACTTTGTTCTCTGGTTTTGTGTACTAGCCCTTGGCACATGGCCTTGTGACTAGAAGACACTGGAGAGTACTGCTGTTATGGATGAGAAGGTGCACGGACAGGGTACCTCTGTGAGGAGACAAGGTATAGGGGGCCATTGGGTGCCTTCAGGCACACGAGGGGTGTGGCTCAGGACAAGGCCTGGGCTACAGGCACAGGCTGGGAGTCACCTCCACAGAGATAGGAACTGAAGTCAAGAGAGGCCAGGGTCCCGACTGGAAAGGCAATACCGAGAAGCATCCAGGGGCCCAGGAGAACACAGTTTCCAGGAGGAGTTTGCAAAGAACTCTCAGAGCAGAACGCTCCACCCTCATTGGTGAATCGGGGTGTAAATGAGGAGGAAAAGGCTGCTCAAGCACTTGTCAGGAAACGCCAGAGGAAAAGGCAGTCCTGGGGGAGCCACATGTCCCCCCCGCGGCTCCCCAGCTCCGGTGGGAAATGTTATCTTCACACGGCCACACACTCCCACGGGCCTTTCTCCCACCCGAGCCCTTCCTCAGCTATTTGTGTTTAAGCTGTGGTTTTCCTTTTTGACCCTTCTTACTGAAACTTTGGAAGAAAAGGGGAAGAAAGCCAGGATGTTGCAGAGGGTAAGGGTCTTGACCCTAAGTGGTCTCAGGGGAGGCAGTATAAAGCCATAGAAAGACCAGAGGCTTTTCAATCTCCCACTTCCTGGTGACATCAGCCATTTTGTAGCTTTTCCATGCCCCTGTTTCCTCACCTATCAAATGGACACACAGACGGACACACACACACACTTTACAGAATTCTCTAGACAATCCACCAAAATTATGAATACGAGAAGCCCTCCCAACGTGTCTGGTACCTAATAGGTGCTCAGTATATGGGAGCTTCCTTTCCTCTGGGCAAGCCTGATAACTTCTCTGGGTCTCCGTTCTTGGGGAAGACAGAGAGACTTGAACCAAGACCTACCTGTCTCACGGGGTTATTATGAGGATCCAGACAAAAGTTGCCGGGTATAATGTAATGTAGGTGTCTCTCACCCCTGACACGCTTTCTCCCTGACTGCTTCTATTGACAGAGCTAGATATAAGCACAAGTACACGAATGAATGGAAGGATGGAAGGATGAATGGATGGGTAGAGTTGTCTAATTCCTACAGATACGGAATCTTCCAAATTCAAGCTGCTTCAACTCCTGAGGGGTCTCCTGAGAAACAAGGGTCACAGAAATCGCCTCAGGGCTCGTAGACGATGAAAAAACTTTCTCCTTAGTCTGCAGACCCGCAAACTTGCCGTTCTCCATCAAGCCTTGTTTAGAAATGGCTGTGCGGCCTGAGAAACTTGGGTTCAACTTGCCATGTAGATTTTGTTAATGGAATTGTATAAACATAGCTCTTTATTAATCTAAATTACTGGCCTTCAGGGTGAGTTTATTTTATTTGCACACACAACCCTCAGTCCCTGGGAACCCTGAACGACAAGTGTGTTTGCCTGAGAACCAGCCCTTTGTGAACCTCTTAGAAATGGACCCTCAGGAGGCGCTACATAAACAAAACGTAATGAATTGTTCCCCCTGTCAAAAACGAACAATTCATAAGGTGCCCCTGAATGGAACCAACTGGTCCTCTTGTCAAACACTCTGTACTTTGATGTCTACTTCATTGGTTAGAAAAAAAGAAGAAGAAAATAACAGTCTTTTTTAATGATTTTTTTTCCTCAAAGTAAAAAGAGAGATTTCTTTTTTTCAGAGTAAAAAAAAAAGAGAGAGAGAGAGAGATTTATTCTTGGTAGCTGATCATTTATTCTAGCACCTTTCCTTGTGAACTGCTGAGGGGGCAGTTTGGATATCTGAATTAAACTTCCTTAACTAAGAAAAATTTGGATAATGCAATTAAAATATTCTCTCTCTCTTTCTCTCTCTTTTTGATGGCTTAGGTGCATTTTATTAGTTTTCTTTTGGAATAGTCTTCACCAGTATTAGTAAAACAATAATACTCTTAATTGGCCAGTGGGTGCAGTGGAAAGAGTAACAAGAATAATTACTATCACTTATATCTCTTTCTACGCACCAAGTATTGTACACTCATCCTTTATATGTGCAGTATTAGCGATATAACATTTACAACAACCTTATGGGGTAGGTGCTATGATTCCTTTCATTTTACAAATGAGAACACTGAGGCAGAAAAAAATTAAGTGACTTACCCAAAATTACACAGATAAACATGTTATGGAAACAAGTTTTCAAATTAAGTATTCATTCTTGAACCATGATGCTAAAAAGAATACCAGACTGGGCATTATGAAATATCCTTTTAGTCCACATTCTGCCATTATCTCCCCATCTGACCTGAGACAAATTACAGATAGACCTCAATTTTCCTATCTCTAAAATGACTTTGTCATCAGTTGGAGTTCTATGATTACAGCTACTGTCCCTGTTGCTTTTTCTACTGTTGTCATTCTCAACATAGAAAATGGTAGGGTTCTGTGACATAGTCCGGACTATGTCAGGGGAACTTAGATGACCAAGTCACTCACCGTCTACCTATGCCACATCTAGTTTATTGGGGTGTTCCTGCCTCTAAGAGATATTGTTCACTCTAACCCGAGCTCCATTGTTTAATTCTTCCTGCTAGGAGTAGTATGGAAAATGAACTAGAAGATAAACCACTGGGATGGTTTTTGCAAAATTTCAGATGAGAGATGATAAATGTCTACAATGGGTCAAAGATAATAGGAATGGAGGCGGCAAAGCATGTTCAGTAAACACTTTAGAGATTATTTGACAAGACTCAAAGACCAGGTAAACAAAATGGAAAGGTTAAGTATGACCTCGAGGTTTCAATACAGATGCTTGGGTGGATGGACAAACCATTTACTGTGGAAATACAGAAGCAGTTGGCAATTCACAAGAGAAGATAATAGACGCAGTTTGGAACATGTTGAATTTGCTGTCCTTCTAAACATTTCCAGAAGAGGCATCTAGAAGTCAGCTCAAGGAGATGGAAAGGAAGCACCACAGGAGTATGAAGAAAGCAAGGCGAGAAGGAGTCAGGGATGACCAAGGTCAGGAAAGAACCCAATAGCAGTAAGATCTGAATGAAATGCGGAATACAAGAATACAAGAAGAGAAAGCCAAGCACTTTGATGGAAGACTGCATTTGCAAGGGCCCTTGTGGGAGGACAGAGCACTACATAACCCACTATGTAATCAGACAGCCATGGACCTAAAGACAGAAAGATGGACCCCTGCAAGATAAGGCTTGAAGGTGGGCAAGGCGAAACCATGTGAGCCTTGTGGGCTATAATAAGGAGGCTGGACTTCATGCTGAAGGCAGAGGGGGCGCCACTGGGAATTTCAACCAAGATGATATGATCAAGCAAGAAGATGATATGAGCTTTGAACAAGCTTCAGGGCGGAAGTTTCCAGAAAGTCAAAAGCAGGTGCGGAAAAACCAGTAAGGCAACTCTTGCATAAATGTTGCAGCGAAAAAAGTCGAGGCAAGCTGCCTGGGTTTGATTCCCTAGCTCTGTCACTTACAAATTGTGGGCAAAATTTTGAATTTTGGGTGCCTCCATTTTTATGTCTGAAAATAGCTTTGCAAATAACTTCCTACCTCCAAAGATGGTATTAGGACCAAATGCAGCTATCTGCATAAAGCACCAAAAACAGTATCTGGTACCTTGTCAGCACTCAAAACATCTCACACTAGGGTAGAAATACCAGTGACCAGAATCGTGGCAGAGAAAAAGGAGCGATGTCCACAAATTTAGGAGACTCTTTTAGCTAGCAAGTTATAGAATTTCAGCATAGCAAAATGCACAGGATTTGTCTTACTTGTAGGACACTAGTCAAAAATGATGTTGACATAGTAGCTTGTAAAAATATAGTATTTTGTGAGCAGCGCAGTTTCTTAGAAATCGTTGCAAATTTAGGTTTTGCATGATGAGCATGGAAGTGGAAGTCCGGGTAAATAAAGAGGCAATCTAAAGGTTGGCATTTCTCAGAATGGATGTGAGAAACAAATTGTAACTTCATCTGCAAACGGGCCCATTATGTGTGAAGCATGACCAATGGCTCTGCTTGGCTTTGGGGAGCGATTTCCCATAACAACTGCTAAAGATACCAGTGGTGAAACAGAAACGCTTGCAAAGACGACAGCAATATCTCATTCTTCTCTTGACACTGAGGTTCAAGAATCTGGGATATTTGATTAGGGAGGATTAAAAATACATGTGATGGCAGAAAACACATAGCACAGTCCCAAGCTCATGGCGGCTGCAGAATAAATATAGTGTTTTCTTTCATTACATTTGATGACAATAGTTACTTCTTTGTTGGTCTACCAATGTTACAAGCCCCTACGGTACAACCGAGGACAATGAGAGCTCTTCATTAGCTGTGAGTGTTCAGAGCATGTCCCTTTGCTTGAGAGGATAATAGCTCATTATTTGCTATATTCATTTGTATAGCAACATCCGTGATTCATGATAGAAGTTATATTGGCTGCAAATTTATTTTCAAACTCTT
Organism: Hipposideros armiger; assembly: GCF_001890085.2. Lineage (NCBI taxonomy): Eukaryota > Metazoa > Chordata > Mammalia > Chiroptera > Hipposideridae > Hipposideros > Hipposideros armiger. Next base: position 256,679 of record NW_017731428.1, on the reverse strand, counting down.
TTTTCTTTTTGTAACGATGTAGTCATTCATACCATAAGAGAAACAGCAGCATTAAAAACATTCTGGACATCCCTGCCCAAAGCTTTCTCACACCACATGACCCCCGTGACCCATTCTTATATAGACAGAGCATTCTTTTGGTCAAAAGGAAAAAATAGAAATGGAGACAAGAAATGAACTACTACAAATCTTGGCTCACCCCAACAGATGGGCTAAATGCTCTCCTAGATATCTACGATGAAACTCCCTACTGTCTGGGCAGTTGGAATTGGGGTCCCATTTGACAGAAAAATAATCTATAGCTTAAGGAGATTAGGAATCAAGATTGCAGAGCTAATGAGTGGCAAATCAGGGGTCCCAATTTGGGTCTGTCTTGTTCCAAATCCCATTTCCTGTCCACTGCAGGAAATGGTGTTCCTATGTGACTTTTAAGGCTCTTAAAGCATGTGGAGAACATTTCTTCCTTCAGAGAAAGGAAGCAAACAGCTTTTTTTTTTTTTTAAGTAGTGAAAAGGCAGTTTATTACACTTCAAAGGATGAGGAGCAGGCCCAAGCCGTAGAGAATGGCTCAAGGGCCCATTATTAGACAAGAAAAAGTACACTCTAAAGAGTTTGGAGCGGGCTGAGCAAAGGAAGAAGCTCAAAAGGCCCAAATGGCTTACTTTTTAAAATCTAAATTCGATGAAAGAAAAGTATAGGTTTCACTTTTCTAGAAGCAATAGAATTGAAAATTCCTTGCTTAAGAAGTTTTCACCACAGTGAAACCAAGAAACTATTTAGAAAAAAAAAATCAGTGTCCTTCTGGCCATCATAAAGTATGTTTGTTAAGGCAACCCCAGGTGCATATGCAACTAGGTGGTTTTGTTATGAATTTTGTGGAGTAGAGTGCAAGATGACCTTGATAAGTAAAAGCAATAGAGCAGTCACAAAGAGGGTGTAGGATAGCGACAAGTTGGGGACATTTAGACAAGGAAAGTCACAAGGAAATAGACATTGACTAGCAGCACACCAAAAAAACACTGTGATATGGAGTTTAGGGAAGTAGCTGTTTTGAAAGACTGCTTTGTCATTTTACCAAAAAAGTATTTTTATGGCTGTTAATTGCTTATGTGCCTGTCTCACTTCATTTTGGACACCTTGAACTCAGTGTGTTGTCTACCCTTGTATCTTCAGTACTTTGCACAGTGACTGGCACATGGCAGATATTTAATATATGGGGGTGGTTTTTTTTATGGGATGGATGGATAGGTAAAAGAATGAAACATAAAGAGATATTAGAATGAATGAATAAATATGAATGAGTGCCTTTAAGAATACATTTTCATAAATAATATTTCTCTGAATTCTAAATGGTTTAAAGCTGAGTGTTATCAAAATCCTATCACTCTTTTAAAAGAATTAGGTCTAGATTTGGGGGCAGTGGCCATGGTAGTGAATGGGTTTCAGAGGGTCAGAAATTTGGTGGAGAGGGCTCCTCAAAAACAAAGAAAGGCAATACTCTAAACTATTATTTCGATAGAGAGCTGGTATTCAGATGCCAAGAAGACTAAGCATAACCCTCAGAATGAACATTGTTGGGTGTCCATCACCCTCTTCCCTAATGGTCTGACTTCCATCTGCCCTCCCAGAGGGGACCTGATAACTTAGGCTCAGAAAGTTGATGCAGGGCCGTTCTGTAACCTTAGGCAATTCAGAATGAATCTCAAGACTTCCGCTGGGAAACCTCAGGGAAAAAAGGTTTTCCATCTATTGGATGTGAAGAAAAAAAGTTTCTCCAGGAGCTGTTGGTATATGCATCTTGGGAACAAAGAAAGAAGCAGACTTAGTGTGAAGCCAAGAAGAAAGAGGACAAAATCAAGTCTTTGATGGTAGCATCACCTGAAGCAAAAGCTTTGTCTCCGGACTTTTCAGTTTGGTCTGTTTCCTGTTGTTTATAATGTGATGATGCATCCTAGCTGATACCACTGTCACTTATCATGCAAAATCCCATCTGGAGTAATAGGTGGGAGTGTGGTCCTGAGGAATTTCCTCAACTTCAGCTAGTGTTTACACTTGCCTTTATGAGCCACTGCACATATGACACACAATAGTGTTCAACAACTTACAGGATCATGCAGGTGAAGATCAAAGCAGGTGAAGATGTAGGTATGAGCAAACTAGAAGAGCCCTCCATGCTCACCAGTTTGTTCTATTGCATCTTTGGAGAATCTGGCTGGATCAAACACTGGTACATCACTGCTACAACCAGACTTGGGGTTTCACTGGAAAAGCCAACTGACTCCTCATCACGATGCAGACCTAGGCGACTCCCCTACTTCTCAGCTCTTTCCTAAAAATGACCCTACTTCTAAAACATGCCATGCAATCGGGTAGCCCTCTCCTTCACTGCAGCTGCACCAAAAGCAATTATGACAGAATGGGCTGAAAATGTGGAATTTAGGGATTGGGGAAATGAACAAAGCTCTTAAGTGACTATCATTTAAAAAAAAAAAATCCCAGAGCCTATCAGGGGCTGGGTGTAGGAGAAGAGTGAGCAACAGCTGTCAGCTGGAAATCCGATACAGGGTAATATAATCAGGTTGGATTTCCAAGGCCCATTTGGTTTACAACAAAGGCTAGAACTTTCTGAGCTCACATCACCCAATTTCAGGAATATGTTGTCTTCTGGATGGGAACTGAGTCTTCCAACCACAACCACTTTATACAGTGAGCTTTGACATGGATCTTAATATTCAGGAAGTTTCTTTGGTGGGCCAGAGTAAGCAGCCCATCCCCCAGAGTGGTTGCTAAGCCCCCCCCCCACTAGCCCATACCATGTAATCAAGTGAGGAAAGTATAGGGTGATGCAATGAATTCCAACAGGATGGGGTAGGAACAAGAAAGAAAAACACTCAAAAACCCCCAAATCGTGTCTAAGTCAGGACAGCAACTGGAGGACTTAGAGTGAAATTCCTACCCATGGGACAATGGCCAAACCAGGAGACAGCATAATTACAGGAGATAAGACTTGGAATAGGATAAATTAGAAACATTGCCCAAAGTTACAGATTTGACAGGAAATAAAGATCATACACACAGTAAAAATTTATCTGCTCGGGAAACTATAGCAGGCTTTTAAAAATATGTGTGTGTAAGGAGATATATTCACATAAATTTAAATATATGTAAATATTTAAATTTATGTAATTATATAAATATGAATGCATGTTCAGTAGTTCTATTTAATTCAATAAACATGTATCATAAGCCTACTATGTGCCAGGCACTGAGTTAGGACCTGAAGACAAAACAGGGTTTTTCAACCTCAGCACTATCAACATTTGGGACTAGATAGTTCTTTCTTGGAGGACGAGGAGTAGAGAGACTGTCCCATGCATTGTAGGATTTTTAGCAACATCTCTGCCCTCTGTCCATTAAATGCCAGTAGCAACCCCCTACCTACTCCAGTTGGGATAACAAAACTGTTGACAGAAATTGCTAAATGTCTCCCCTGGGGGGAAGGTACAAAATTGTCTGTGTCTGAGAACCACTGAAATAGAGCAATAATTGAGACAGAATCATCACAGCCAATGCATGTGCTCTGGATTTAAACTATCTGTGTTTGGGTCCTGATCTGCCACTTACTGGCTGTGTAAACTTGAGAAACTTTATTAACTATATTTCTAACTTCAGGGTCCTCATCTATAATGTAGAAATAACAAGAGTGTCCTCACCCATTAAATGGAAATAACTCTGTGGAATTGTCATGAGGATTAATGAGAAGAAACGTGTTAAATATTTGACACAGTATCTGGATCTGATTAGGAATGCAAATCTTTTCCCAAGGAGCTCACAGTGTAATGCAAAACAGTAAAACCTAGTACACAATTAATTGTGTTAGATTTCCCTTGAGTAGTATTCACTATCTCTCCCATGTTGCCAAAATCGCACTCCACCTCGGATTCACTTATACGATTCCCCACTCTAGGCCCCATGTCCACTGCCATGAATCGGACCAAAAACTTTGCACCAACCCTCAAGTCTCAATCATCCTTCTCCAACACATCCTCCATCTTGTTGCCAAAGTTTATTTGCCAAACACCAACCCTGAACACCATGTCGTTTACCGTACTTCAATGGCTTTGTCAGGCATTCCAAGCCTTCCATGATTTAGATTCACCATGGTTTTGCAGCCCACCTGTTCCTCAAGAATTAGTTCAATTCCAACCTCCTTCAAGAAGCCTTCCCAGGTGCTCCCAGGTAGGATTCCTTTTTTCCTCTGCCACATGTTCCCGTATGCTTTTGTGCATCTATAAATTAACGTATAACGATCTTCCTTGTTTAAGAGCTCTTCATGACTGTCTGGTCGCCTTCAATAGCATGGGAGCTCCTAGGGAAACAAAACCAACCTTTCCATATTTCTGTGTCTTCAATGCCCAGTCTGCCATGGTAGAGTTATTTACACACTACACATAAAAGAAAATAAGCAGAAATTGCACACCAGGGAACATGGAATCCAGACAAGAACCAACCAGAACAGACACCATTTGGTCAGCCAGTGCTTCTCAGGTGATCTCATTTGCAGAAAACTGTTGTCTGGTTGTATGTAATATCTGAGAATAGTTTGCCCACCTGGAATGGCCAAGTTTCATTTCTTGGGCCAAGTCCAACTGATTGGTAGTTAATTGCCTGGAGTGTCACCTTGAGGATTCTGAGGCTCCCATAGGCCTCAGCAGAAGAGAGAACAGTGATTGATTAGCAGTGTTGGCCCAGGGCAAGTAATCAGGGAGCTGCAATAAACACGATGCTAACTGACATGTCTGTGATTGATGTGTTAATGAGAAGGAAGTGGATGGACCTAATGACAAACACTTATATATGTGTGTATATGGATATGCGTATGTATAAATGACAGTCTATATATAACATTATCATTTATACATAAACATATAAATAGACACATATATTTGTTATAGTCAATAAGAGCTGCCATTTTTAGCTATGCGCTCAACACTGTGCTAAACTTTGGAGGCAGGATTACGGAACAACATGGGGGCCCTGACCTCTCAGACTGGGGACCATCCAGGAGAAGGCAGGTGCTTAGAAAATAATCACATAACGGATAATTAAAAAGTGAGAAAAAAATTAAAGGATGCTCTACAAATCTCCAAAAGAGGATATTGAACTAGTGTGGAGGGCCAGACAAGCCATCCCCAAGAAAGTGGCATTTGAGCTGAGATCTGACCGATGAGAAGAATTTAGCAAGAAGGAGAGAGGAAGAAAGGATTTTCAGGCTAGAGGCCAACCCAGGAGGGAAGGGTTGGGACCCAGGCTCCCATAAACAGAGCTGTGTTCTTGGCAAGTTACTTCAACTCTGTCTGACTCATCTGTAAGGGGCGGGGGGGCTGGTTCAAGGATGCAACCAACCAGTCCACAATGCATATGAAGTGTTATGTGTGCACCACGCAGCCGGGAGATGTCCCCCAATAAAGAGTATGAACACTATGGGGCCAGAGAGACCTGGCATCAGGTTTTGGCTCTGGTATTTACTAGCTGTGTGGCTTGATCAAATTATATCATCTCTCTCAGCCTCGGTTTCTACATCTATAAATGTAAGGTCGTAATTAGTTGAACTGAGAAGCCCACAGTGGTCAAGAAGAACCTCTGCCTTGGAGTCAGGCTGCCCACACTGAAATGGTGGCTCCACTAAATTCTAGCTGTGTGGCTTGAACAACTTAAACTTTCTGTGCCTCAGTTTCTTCATCTATAAAATGGAGGCGAGAATTGGGTCATTTGTGAAGATTCGGTGGGGCAGGGTAAATAAAGGGTTTAACACGGAGCCTCTCAAAAAGAACGTACTTGGTAAAACTGCCTATGTCAGTAATTTCTGGCTTGTGGAATTTACTCAGTATTAGGATTTAATCGGAACATTATCTACTCCCAAGAGTTCGTTTTGTTTATGCCAAAGGAAGCTACGAAAGACCTTGAGCCTTTAAGGACTTTCAAGCTCAGAGACCCACAGCAGAGCTGCCCCACCGTATGCTTCCGTCTGTGACCGAGCAGACCTGGCACCTTGCATCCTTGGTCCCAGCTGCACCACTGGAGGTTTTGAGTTTCACTTTCCGCAAAGCCAGGGGCTCATGCAGAAGCTCTGCATTTCATGAGACATAGCGAGCCTGCTTTCCCAGTGGCCAGCAGGAAGTCAGGGGAACCCCAGAATCACATGTCACTGTTTACAAAAACACAGCCCAAGGAAAAAAGTTGCAAGAGGTGTAGCTTGAGCTTTTCCAGCTCCTCAAGGCCTAAGCCCTGCTCTGAGCAGCAAGAAAATCGAGACGCACAGAATATTTCCAGCAAAGCTTGGACACGCTGGCACTCAATAAATACGTATGCATTGAAATCATGAATAAACGAGTAAATGAACAAAGGAAGAGGATAAAGACACAAAAAAAGAATGATAGCTGTGCTGTCCCTAACATAGATTGTCTTATTGGGGCCTCAAAATGATACGCTAGACAGGGACTATTAGCCTCATTTTGCAAACAGAAAACTGAATTTCACAAAGTAAGTGGCAGAACTGTCCAGCTTTCAAGGCTCTGCTTGGAAAAGCAAGGTCACTGTTTCTTGTGACTTGCTTCATGAATAGATGGTCGTGAACAAGGGGTCACAGAGTCAAATCCCAATGCTGTAAATGGCTGCTTAAATGATGCTAGACAGGTTTCTCTCCTGCAGTAATTCTCAGGGGTTTTCATATCAATGTGCATGTTATGAATTTGCAAGTAGGGACATTACATACTCTTTGGCTTCAAAGCCCGTTCTTCATGGAATTTCCTGAAGGCCTAGTATTCAATGGAACACACATTGGGACATTCCATACTATGGTCTACCACATTTCTGACTGATGAATAAATACAATGAAAGGAAGAATGAAGGAATGAATTCAATGATATCCTGGCAATAAACTCTGGTGTCAGATCTGGGATGCAAGGCATGACCTGTATACTATTTTGCTCGGGCTGCCATAACAAAATACCACTTAACCCATGGAAATTAATTTTCTCACAGTTTTGGAGACTGGAAGGCCAGGATCAAGGGGTTGGCAGGTGGGTTTCTCCTGAGGCCATGGTTTCTCTCCATGGCTTGCAGATGGCCGTCCTCTGTGTCCACACGTGGCCTTTTCTCTGTGTGTACGCATCCCCAGTGTCTCTGCCTCTCTTATAAAGACATCACTTATTTTGGATTACAGCCCCATCCTATGCCCTTATCTAACTTAATTACCTCTTTAAAGACCCAATTTCCAAATACAGCCACCTTGGGGGTTAGGGCTTCAACATACAAATTTGGGATAAGGGACATCATTTAGTCCATAACAGCCTATTCTCTCAGCCAGACTGGGTAGGCAAGGAGATGCCTGGAATTCGTCCATAAATGAAGGTTGAGCAGCGAGAGCAACCTCGGGACAGAAGTAACAGTGGAGGTTCCATCTACCTGGCAGGGAAGGACATGCACCACGATGGTAGGTGGGCAGCTCTACCTGTGCATACAATTCGCAACAGGAAAGGGCAGCAAGAATGCAAGGGGGAGGGGAGAAGGATGCCTTCTAACAGGATTTAGGGCGGTTTCAGGGTGGTGTTTCCTTGGAAGAACAGTAGGCAAGAAATAGCAGGGCAGCGATATTTATTGCCCTAGGTCCACTCTCCAAAAGTAGCACTTTTTCAAATTCAAAGGTATTACACCAGCGGTGTGGGCAACCAGACTGAGGCCCAAGAGAAGTGGTAGAAGGGCAGCATTTGTGTGTGTGCACTCACTCCCCTCCCATGGCCCACCCCGGCCTTCCACCCAGCTCCTTTCCTGAGATGTTGACTAGGGGTATGCTTCTGAGAAGAGGCGTCTCAGGAAACAGAGAGCATGGCGGTATCAAAGGCAAAGTCCTAGGAAGAGACTGGGGTGGCAGACAGATTATTGGGACGTTGCATTTTATCAGTGACAATGCTTTTGGCTGCAAGTAATAGAAAAAAGAAATCCAAGTGGCTCAAGCACTAAGGGAGAGCCTGGAAGAGGGATGTGACAGGGCTGGTTAATTCGGTGGCTCAAGAACTTTGTGAAGAACCCAGGTCACTTCCAACCTTCCATGCTGCCATGCTCAGTGTGTTCTCATGCTCATGCCTTTATGGTCCCCAAAATTGTGGCCATAGTTCCAGTCATCACATGTAAACACATCAGTATCCTGGAGCAGCAGGAGAACACCCAAAGTTTCTTCCTGCAAATGAGGAAACTCTTTTCCAGACAGTCCTGCGCCATCAACCACTCATGTCTCGTTAGCCAAAATGAGTTACAAGCCCATGGCTAAGCCTGTCGCTCTGAAGTGGACTGGTCCCGTGACAATTGGCTTAGATCAATGAGAAGTTACTCCCTGAGCCTGGGCCAGCCTCCCTTGATGGCCACAGAGGGTGGACACCTGAGCAAAAACAGAGTTCTGTTAGCAAGGGGGAGAGGGTCATGGCCATTGGGTGACGGCAGCAACAGTGTCTACTGACGATTGAGCCAATCTAAAGCCCAGGGGGACACAAAAGGAACCATGACCCAGGGAATGGGAGCAAAGAAGAATCTCCGTGATCATGGCTACATTCAGGGGCCACATGGGCCAAAAGGGCTACCTGAGGAGAATGTATGCACACACACCTGCCCTGCCTTGAATGAGAGAGAGGAGACGCAGGAGGGGTGCTAGTCTGGTTGCATGGAGAGGAAAATCTGTCAGCTGCCACCTGAGGTGCCATCTAGAAGCACAGGGAAAACCCTACTCTCCATCCTCAAACCCCCAAGCAACAAGCCCCAGGGCGATTGACTTCATTCTTGAGCATTCTTGAGGTTAAGTATGAAGACTGCCGCATACAATGTCAGAAGATTTATGTCCCATGTCTACCAGAGCCACTCCCTGGGCTAATGAAACTTGGCAAGTTACCTCTGAGTCCTGAGCTCTTCCTCCAAAGAATCTGAGTCACAAAAATACCTCTGTCTTCAACGGTTCACAAGAATTATAGGAGATGGTGCAAGGGTTGGACAGAGTCAATTTTATTAATGGCTATACACTGTATTCGTATATATTAATGAATGGCTATAGTCATTCATATTCTAGAAGAGTCTCTGACCACCTCCAGCTGAGCAAAGTGTCTGAGTCACCATATAAAATGTAAGGCCCACCCTCAGTCAAACCAGCCAAGAATCCAATTAAAGAAATCATACTGAATTCATTTCTAATCAAAATGGAGGTCCTTGAGTTTGGTGGCCTCGGGCTCCACAGACAGACAGCTCCTTCCCAGCTAACATTCAAGCTTTCTTCCCACTCCTGTTATCTTTCTCGAGAAACAGAATGAGTCTCTGCACCACCCCATGCTCAAGCGGTAATAACTGCCCAGCATGTCAGCTCTTGGGTTAAAAATTATGGTTTTTCATTTCTGCACCAAAGAAAACACCATCCAGAAATATGATCACAATATCCCAAAGGGAACGTGTGGTCATTTTTCACATCTCGCGGATGAGCCTGATGCTATCTCCCAACTCATGTGTGCTGCAAATTCAGCTTTGAGAATAAAGATGGACTTCAATGACAGAACTCCTCTGATGGCGCTTGGATTTTAGTGGCCAAAGCAAAGTATATTCTTCTTAGCGCTATTAACTTGCTGTGCAACATTCACCGAGTCACTGTCCCTCTCTGAGATTCACTTTTTTCCTCCAAGAAATGAGGGATTAGGTTAGCTGACTACTCGGATTCATTCCAGTTTCCACCATTTGGGAAGAACCTACACTTTGCTAATGATTTTTAGTTCTAATTCTCACTACAAACTGAGAGACCTGCGTCTCAACAAGACTAGGTCCGGGGTCAAACCCTAGTCTGTGTGACAGTATAATGCCCTTAATATGTTACAATACTATCTTGAAATGCCTGCTCTTTTCTATTTATTTATTTCTGGAAATTTCTTTAAATAAGCCACTGATTCCTGATCCCCTCTAGCTCTGGATTGTGACCTCAGAACCATGTTATCGGTTTGGGAATCTAAGCATCAGTTCCCGTAGCTACTGCCAAAGGACCAGGGTAGGGGAGTGGGGTTGTCCCAAAGAGGTTGGAATGGGGGCTGAATGTGAAATGATGGGGACCCCTACAGCTGCTCTCGGCACCCCATTATTTTTGTGATGGCTAAGCATGTCCCCTCCCCACCTAGTCATCAGAAGCTCTCCAAGCCCTTCTGAGAAACCTGGGTGAGAAGGTTACGACCCCTCCCTAGGCTCACTTCTTTCATCGGTTTACACACTCTCAGGTCATTACAGGGGATTAGGCCTCAGAGTTCAGGGGACCCCTGAGGCTGGGTCACCTCCTGCAAAACCCTTCTTTGTCGTCTTTCCCAAGCTTGGTGGGCCAGCACCCTCACCCCTCCTGGCCTGAGCATATACAAAGAGTTTGATGAGGGGGAAGTGGGAGGGTGAGGGGTGGGGAGTGCCCATTCTCAACTCTGACAAAAGATGAGATTAAATGGTTCAGAAAAAGGGCCCTCCAAGTTGCTAAGGGGGCCTCTGTGAAATTAATATACTTCCCTCGGTCTGCTGAGAAGGCTGCTCTCTCTCTAAATCCATATGCATGAGAAGGTCAGCCCTGGAACCTGATGTGAGTGTCGCTAAATGTCAGGAAGAGAAACGGCCACAGGCAAGAATTGATCTTTGATCTTTGTCTTTGTCAAGTCACCCATGGGGCTTCACTTGGGGCATAGGTACTCAGCAAGGACACCGATTGCCCATTCTGTACAACCTTCGCAATGAGAGCAAAAGTTGGGGAATATGGATTATAGTTTTATTAGTTTCCAGTAGAATGGAAACCCTATGACTTGGTGGCTGTGTGGCCGTCAGCAAGTTACTTGACCTCTCTGAGCTAAGAGTTTTGATCAGTATCTCTCTTACCTAGTTGTTGGAATGAATAAATATGAGATGAGGTATGGAAAGCAACTACTTGATGATTGGGGTAATGTTTCCTCCCTGCCTACCTTTCTTCCTGTTTCTTCCTTCTTCTTCCTATCAATAGAACACACATTTCAGTACCTGCTCTGGGCAAGTGATTTTGCCCAGAGCTAAGGTTACCAGGGTAAGTATTACACCCTCTCTGCCTTCATGTCCAGTGAAGAGACAATTTCAATTGTAGGCTATGAACAATGGAAATTATGCACAGGATATGGACCCATAAATACTAAGTGCCTCCCCCCTAAGTGTTTTGGATGATGCTTCTGGGGCTCCCCCTAAGCAGTCCCTGAGCCTATTACTTCCCAAATTATTACTCAGATGATCCCTACATGCAACCAAGGCAGCGCAGGGGCCAGGACTCAAGTCCGGCGACTCCTGGTCCGCATTCCTTCAACACAAACCTGATGACAGAAAATTAGAAGGTCATGAGCCATGATTTAAAAAAACAAACACCAACAAAAAATGCTGTTTAATTCATGCCCAAACACAAACTGTCCTTTTTGTGTTGATTTTTCTATCTCAAAAGAAAAAAAAGAGATAAAGATTAATTTAAAAGTAAGATCACTGTGCTGATAACACGCATCTATACAAAATTCAGCTTTTAAAAATAGCTGCATGGAAATGTAGACCCAGAGAAAAAAGGTCACTGCGGGGAGGGAAGCATCACCCTCACCCCACCCTTTTTGTAACCAAACCACACAGAACCCTGAGTGGGCTGCTCAAATTCCAGCTGAGACTGTAGGCTGAGACAAATGCTTTAAAAAAAAAAAATCACATGCATAGCTGACCTTTGCAGTGGTGCTGTGCCTAGAAGGGCATTGTGGAAAGAATGCCGGGCATGACGTCAAGAAGAGGCCTCTGCAAGTGCTAGCTGGGAGTCCTGGGACAATCCTTCATCTCACTCAGATGTACGTTTCCTCCTGTGTAAGAGACTGTGAGGATCCAGTACACCAGCACGTGAGAAAGTGTCTCAACAAGATACAACTGTGCTGTCCAATAGGGTAGCCCCTCCCCCATGCGCCTATGAAAAGTTTAATTAATCAAAATGAAATAAAATGTAAAATTTCGCTCTCCAGTCACACTAGTTTTCAAATGCACAATATTAACATGTGCCTAGTTCCCACTGTGTTAACCAGGAATATGTCATCACGGTGGAAAATTCTACTGGATAGCCGTGACCCAAGAAGGATGCACACTGTTAATAATGGCTACTCCTGGGAAGAGGAAAGGTGCTGGGAGAAATTTTAAATGTGCACTTCTGCATTGTTTATTTTGCCATGAGCAGGTATCTTATTTATAACTTTCAAAAACAGCCAGGAAGTGATTACCATGAAAGACAGAATGATGGTTACCACCAGGGAAAGGGGTCATGATTTGGAAGGTACTTAGAGTAGATTTCTGAAACACTGGCAATGGAATATGTGGGCACACACACTCAACAAAAGGAATTAATTTTCCCATTCCTAATAGCCACAAGTATGGATAGAGTTATATGGATGTCCACCTTAACATTAGTTATAATAGTTAAATTTGTTTAACATTCTTTTTCACGTGTATATATTTTATTTTGCAATCCATATTTGAATAAGACATTTTTAAATGGATAAGTAAGTTGTGTGTGGCCGCCCTGCTCGATCAGGTGGTACTGTCTTCTGCATTAGCCAATGATCTCAGGCTTGGTGAATGAGTGACGGGGCTCAGCCCTCAGCTTCACCTCCCCTCCCTTAAGCTGCCCATAGTAATGGCGGTCCAGGCCACACTTGCTCATCTACCCTCCTTGCGTAACTCCCACCACAATGCTCATGGGAAACCAGCAGAAGGTGGCAAGGTAATGGTGATAGAATTGTTCTAGGGAGCAATTTAACAATACAGATACACACACACCCAATTTTTAAACATGCATGTGCTTTGATACATCTATTTTCATTCGATTTTTACCTTTAAAAAACCTAACTGTACAAAGATTTAGCTAGAAGGATGTTAATAACAGATTTCCCTAATCTTCAGGAAAAATAACTGGAAAAAATTTAAATGTTCACACTCACAAATGGATCAAAATTCTGATTTATCCAGACAGCTAAATACTGAACAGCTATTTAAGTCATGTTTAGAGGAACATTTGATGTGGGAATCCTTTCTGCTATGTGAAGAAGAGGAAAACAGCAGATAATTAAAAAGCACATGCAGTATGATTCCTTTTTGGTCAAGGAAAAATGTATATTAACAACTACCTTTGCTAACTTATGTAGGTGATCCTCCACTCTAGGGGGTGGAGCTTACGAACCCTCTCCTTGACTGTGGGCTGGACTGAATGGTTCAGTTCCAAAGAACAAAGCATGAAAAGACAGATATAGTTAACTTACTATAACTTACTATAGTGGAGAAACTTTTGATCAAGAATAAGTCGTCATGTTGATTGCATGTACCCCTGAAATGATGTGATGAGAAGGACATTCACCTGTGGTAGGTATTCTTTCCCAAAACCTATAATACTAAATCTAATCATGAGAAAACTGTCAAACAAATCCAAACCAAGGGACAAATTGTACAAAACTCCTAACTTATACTCCTCAAATCTGTCATGGTCAAAGAAAACAAAGAAAGATGAGAAGCTGTCATAAATCAAAGGGGACTAAGGGGACATGATGTTTGTACGTAATGTGGTGTTTGTTCCGGGTTAGATCCGGGACAGAAAAAAGGGCATTGGTGGAAAAACTGTTGAAACGCAAATGAAGTCTTGAGTTAGTTAACAGTGCTGTACTATTTTAATTTCTTAGTTTGAAAAATGCATCATGATTATGCAAGACGCTAACCCTTAGAGGAAGCTGAGCTGAAGAGTATATAGAAACGTTCCATATTATCTTGTCAACTTTTCTGCAAATCTAAAATTATTACAAAATAAAAAGATTTTTTTTTTATGATTACCCTTGCAGTTGTTTCTGGATAGTGTTCTCCTTTGTACTTTTAAATTTTCATTCTCTAAATTATCTAGAGTGACAATACATTGTTTATTTTAATCAGAGGAGCAGTTCATTACATAATCAGAAGTTAATTAGAAGCTCTTTTCTTCCACATTTTGAAGCGCCGTGTGAGTGCCAGAAGGAGTCTGTCTGTCTGTAGGATGACTGTAAAAGCAAGTCAATTCAGTTATTTTATGAATTAAACAGTTAGCTGCAGTCACCCTAAGCTGGGCCAATCAGAGCCCTTTTCTGATATTTTATTATATAACTAGAGACCTATGAAACGAAACCTCGTTTGCTTTCCAGGGATGGGAAGTAGGACTCTAGTGCTATGCCTTTTACCAGGTGGAAGAGCCAGGCTGAAGTGAGACATTATGGTATGCACAGAGGACAGATACATGTGAAGGGTAAGCCTTGGTGATGTTCCACTAATCTTTGGCCTGGATGCATGTTGACCTCCCCTCAGTTACACGAGCCATCCCGAAAACCTCCCATTTGGACTAAAATTGTTGTTGTTGGGTTTCTGTCTCTTGCCATCCAAAGAGTTTGGCCTTGGCTTTTACACAGGGAAACTCCCCTACCTTATTCCAGCCCCTGGGAAGTCCCAAAGGCATAATTGCCTGACCTTTACCTGGACCACTCTCAAAGTGGATCAGTCCAGGTTATAATAAATAATAAATTGACCTGAACTGAAATGAATTGAATTATATTGAGCTGAGTTGAAAAATTATATGAGTTCAACACAGAAGCTATTAAATTAATATTGTTTGATTTTTCCCCCCCTAACAACAAGGATTAGACTTCTCTTTTCCTTACCATGAGGGCAGGAGACATAAAATGTCTGTTACTACATGAGCCTCAGCGCCTTCCACAGGACTTGGCACATAGTTGCAACCCAATGAGTGAATGTATTTTCTCTTCTCTATCCACAGCTTGCTAGAAATGTATGGTACCCGATTATATGGGATGGAAAAATCATGGTGTTTTCCCATGGCTTAATAAACTGTGACTGAAGCTAACACACTTTACTGTTACTCTCCATCAGTTGAATGTATAAAGTGAGTGTAGTACGCTCCCTGCAACCTTCTCCCTATCTGAGGGAATATGAAAGAGTCCAGTGACTCTAGTAATGGAAATTAATTGACACGGTGGCTACTCAACTTTTTAAGTAGCTGCCTAATGTACATGTCCACATTAGGCAAAATCAGAACTGTGTTGGACTCACTGGACTCACTGAGAATCCAGTGAAGGAGAAAGAGAAACTTAAGAAAGGGGAGGGAGAATGAGTGAATAGATGTCACGAAGGATTGTTCCAATACAGATTAAGCAAACACTGTTCTTCGGTCTCAAGGGAAATATTTAGGAAAGACCCTTTCTGAAAAGTGGAGAACCCACGTCTGAGCACCCCACCCTCTACGTTATATTCCTTTGGTGCCACAGGATTCCTTCTACCACCATGAGTAACAATGATTGATCACCTGCTGTGCATGAAGCACTGTTTTCTCATGCAACCCTCTCAACAGCGCTGTGAGTTAGACATTATTACCTCCATGCTACAGATGAGGACACTGAGGTAGTGAAAGGGTAAATAATTTGCCTATGGTCAAAGAGGCGGTCAGGGGTGGACCCGGGATTTGAACCAGAAACAATAACATACTTACTCTTAATCATAACATAATATTGAATGTCCACTGTAATTGAAAATAAATAAATAAATAAATAAATAAATAAATAAAATCTCTGCAGCAATTAACTATTCACCAACCAATATCCCTCAAAACCATACACTCCTAGAGGGCTGGGCTTGCTTTCGATTGGCTTTCCAATACTAGTGTCTCATTAATGGAGCTCAGCGAATGGCTGAAAGATGAGAACGGCTTAGTTTGCATATTTTTCTTTTTTTTTTTTTAGCTGAGCCATCCTGCTGCCTGTTGGCAGCTCAGTGGCAACTCAGCTTGGGCCGGGAATAGAACTGCTGTTGCTCAGAGCTCGCACTCTTGAGCGAGCTCTTAACCAACTGAGCTACTCTGCTAGCCCTTGCATATTTTTCTTAATTATTTCATTTATAAGAAACATATGCAGCCTTCAATGAGCTCACAAGTCAGAGTTTTAAAATAGTCACTGTTCACCTCTGTATCCTCAGGTTGTAGCACTGTATTTACAAGTTGTTTGGTACGGGCTCAAGAGAAGGAGACTGAATGAAGAAGTTTTCTTCCGTAGTCTTCATGTCAATGGCTATGCCGGTACTTCAGCCAATACATAAACACGGGAGTGAAAGACACAGATGGAGAGGTGCCTGCCCAGCTGAACCATGTGTGACTAACAAACTAATACCCAAGCCAACCCCTCAGATTTCTTTCTACATAAGGAAAAAAAAAATGATGTGCCACCAATAATTACACGTCTGCCTATCTTCCCCTACAATGAAATTAGATCTTTGTGTTATTTTTTTTTTTAGTTTATTATTGCTCACCCACTTAGGAAACAAAACCATAAGATTTGAGATGTCAGAAGAGGTTATATATAAATAAAGTCCATTTAAAAATAAAGTCAGAGGGGACTGGAGATTATATAAAGGCAAAAGACCAACAATACAGCAGGACTCTGTCCAAACCTAAAAATAAACCTGATGTGCTCACACCCCTTCTTTAGATCTTCTTTGGTGTCTACATATCTCTTGTGGTTCTTCTAACCTTCCACTGCTAAGGTGTAATAGCTGAACTTCTCCGATCTCTTCTAAAAGATCACGGGGCTTGCAGGGGTAGGGCTGCATCTTGTTTGTCTTTGCATCCCCAGCATGTAGCACTTGACCTTTTGTATACTGGATACTCAGTGTTTGAGAGCCGTTAAGCTCTTCTTGGACAGTTCCTACATTTCTGGGACATAGCAGAGGGCAGGGGGGGCAGGGGGCACTCAATAAATGTCTGTTGGGTCAGCCAATGGGATTGAACTGAATTGCCAAAATGTTGGTGTCAGCACTTGGGGCTCTACCCAACTCTGTTCCTTCAAACTTCTTCAAGAAATCTAGGCCCAGTCTGCTATGCACTCCACTGCCTTGGCTGTATTCCTAATGTCAGGCAGTGTTATCTCTAAAGTGCTCACGCGAACCACAGAAGGGAGGTGTCACTTTCTTCTTTTTTACAATAAAGAGGCTAAAGCATAAGAGGTTGAATTGTTTTTTTCCGAAGTCATATAGATACTACGTGACGGAACCAGGTTTGGAATGATGATCTCTGTAAGAATACAAAACCTGCATAATATGTTTTGTGTCTCCCTGCCTTCTCCTCCCAGACATGCAAATACACACGTGCACATACACATACACACAACCCTTCTTAGTTCTCTTTTGCCTGCAAGAACTATGGGCTCAGAAGACATACACACCTAGAGTCAAAGCCAGTCATAGTGTCCTGTGTTCCTTCATTCATTAAATTCATTTGACAAATATTTATTGAGTACCATCACGTGCCTGGAACTGCAGGGGCGTTAACAGTGAAGCAAGGCAGCTAGGCAGTGCCAGGAGGGAAAGCTGGGTCCTCAGACTTTTTCAGGGAAGGGCCAGAAAATAAACATTGTAGGCTTTGCAGGCCAGATGATCTCCATCACAATTATTCAGCTCCGTCCCCGTAGAGCCCAGCCCAGCCACTGACAAGACATAAACAAGTGGGCGTGGCTGTGTCCCAATAAAACTCTATCTAGAAAAACAGGCGGGCTGAATTTGACCCACACTAGTTAGCCAACCCCTGAAATAGACCATAAACATGGATATAAATGGAGACAGACAAAAGGATGGGGATAAAGGTAAATAAGGTCTATAAAGAAAAGCAATATGATATGATAGAGAATGAGAGGCACGTTTAAATTGGGTAGCAAGGGAGATGACATTTGAGGTAAGACCAGAATGATGAACCAGCCATACCAGGATCCTGAGAAAGAAGTTGCCAGGTAGTAGGAAGAGCAAGAACAAAGAGCCGAAAACAAAGTGTGTCTGGAGAACAGACAGAAGGCCAGCTTGTCTGGACCAAGGGTGGTCAGAGGTCAAGTCAAAGGGTGGACAGGACCTGATTGTGTGGATCTTAAGGGCACGGTGAGGAGATGCAATCTTCTAAGGGCAACAGAAAATGTTTGGAGGGCTTTCTATGAATCTGCCTGTGGCATGCTTCACTTTACAAGTTGGAAAATATGAACTCCAGCCACTGCGTGATGAATCAACACTAGAGATACAAAAGCAAAGGAGGAAAAGCCGGGAGATGGCTTGCCTATGGAGGAAGCAGTGCCGAGGGGAAGAAGTGGATGGATGCCAGAGAGACCTCACTGCTGGTAGAGCCAGCAGGCGTTGCTGGAGGATTGCACGCACCTGGGAAGGACAATGGAGGACTCCAAGCATAGGTTCATTCGGTTTAGCATATTGACACAGAACAATCGCTGGCTATTGGGGAGGATCTGTGTAGGTCAAGGGGAGTGGCACTGACAGAAGGCACTATTGGTTGGGGTGCTCCGAAGGTGGACCTAACCAACCTGCAAGGTGGCTCAACGCAGAGCGATCTGCTGAGGCCAGGGCAGAGCCTGCCAGGTGATGCCTATTGTATCATACAGCATTTTGAAACATGCAAACCAGACAAGTAGGAACTATTCAAATTCCAAACTCTTATCACCAAACAGTAAGGCAGCAAAAATACATGGCCAGCTCAGCTGGGACCGATGTGACCTAGTGACAAACACTCAAATATTCCAGGACATTCTCCACAAGAACTCTTTGGGCTCTCACAGACCACCTCTTTAGAAGATCTTAAAAGTGATTGCGAGGAATGTGAATGACTATAAGACATTACTTCCTGGGGGAGACACAGGCTGGGGGAGACAGTCTGAGGTTCTCTGAGGAAATTGGTCACTGCCTTAACGCTTTAAACGGCTAAAGACCAGGCTAATTCCACTGCAAGAAGCTTGAAGCCTTTCACTAGGCATGAGGCATACTTTCTGTTCTCCCATTATCAGAAATGCTGTCAGGCACATAGTAAGAGTTATGTAATAGGAAGCAATACTTTCCGGCCATTTCTCCATCCTCCTGTTATATAATAATCATGCCAAGATGAAGTGGCCAACGTCTAAGCCACAGAGATGCAACCCTGTCAAGTAAATTTATAGTTTACACTTCCTTTTCTTTTTTTTTAGCAAGCGCTCCCTACCCCGTCTGTTCCCCTTCCCTCACGCCTTACCAACATACCAAGCTCCAAGCTGGCTTTTTTCTCATTAGGTAGACCTGTTCCATTCATGAAAAAAATCGGGGGAAGGTTGCTTTCATTCATTCATTCATTTACTCATTCAGCCCATCAGTCAACAAATAATTATTTAATAGCCTACTTTGTATGAGTTTCTGCAACAGATGGAAAGAGAATGAGCATCATATGATGGATTTGGGCCTACTAGCTAGGTGCCCTGGGACAAAGGACTCCAACTCTCTGAGCCTTATCTGTAAAGTGGGTTAAGAAGACCAATCTAGTGGGGTTCTTGGGAGAATCAGAGGTAACAGAGGCAAAGCACCTCTTTATAGCTATTCTTCTTCTTAATGTTAGCACGCATTTGTAACCAGGATTGGTCAAAATGAAAAAGGCAAAGTCTCAGCTCTTAGAAAGGTCAAATCCAATGAGGGAAGATGCTAAAGTGAAAAAGGAAAGTAACAATTGTGATTTGGACATAAGAGGTACTTGCTCCAGGTAAGAAGAGGGTGCCATGGGGACAAGGGGAAGGACTACCTGACTCAACCTGAGCTCTCTCGTGTCACGTGGTAGCATTTCATGTCATGTGTGCAATTGTAAGACCCCAAAAGAGCTGAATTACAAAGGGGTGAAGACCTCAGCTTGATAGGAATTTAACACAGGGTGTACAAATTGCCAATCTCAGGAATCCAAATCTCCATTAAAATTCCAAAGTAACCAATGCAATTCACCGTATCAACAGAAGAAAAAAAGGGGGGGGGGAAACCATGTAATTAATTGGTGCAGATAAAGCATTTGACTAAAGTCAAAATCTACTCATGATAAAAACTCTCAACAAACTCGGAATAGAAGGAAATTCCGCAAGCAGATAAAAAGCATCAACGAAAAACCTGCTCTAACATCATCCATAATAGTGAAAGACTAAAGGCTTACCTCTGCGCTTGGGAACAAGGCAAGGATGTCTGCTTTCACCATGTTTCGTCAACATTTTACTAGAAGTCACAGGCAGTACAATAAAGTAAGGAAAGAAACAAAAGCTAAACATATTAGAAGGGAGAAGCAAAATTGTCTTTATTTACAGATGACATAATCATAGGTGAAGAAAACCTTAAGCAGTCTATAAAAATAAAAAGCTATGGGCAGTAATAAGCGAATTTAGAAAGGTCACAGCATAAAAGGTTAGCATTCAAAAAGAAAGAATAAATTGATTTTTTTAATACACCAGCAACAAACAACTTTACATATAATTTTTAAATACCATTCATGATAGTATCATAAACATGAAATCACAGGGATCAATTTAAACTATATGCAACACCTGTACATTGAAAACTATTATTTAAAAGAGACCGAAATAGAGACATAAGTCAATGTTCATGGATGAAAAGTTTCAATATTTTTGAAGATTGCCATCCCTCCCAAATTGATCAATAGATTCACACAATTACAGTCATAATCCTAGCAGGTTTTTTCTTTGTTTGTAAAAATTGACAAAATACTACTAAAATTTTATGAAAATTCAAAGCACCTGGAATAGTTAAAGCAATTCCAAAAAAGAACACAGTTGGAGAATTCAAGAATTATTATAAAGGTTCATTAATCAAGATAGCATGGTACTGGCATAAAGATAGACATAGAAATCAAAGGAAAAGAATAGAGAGTCAAGAAATGGATCCTTGAACTGGTTAGTTAAAGTTTGACAAAAAAGCCATGGTCATTCAATGGTAAAACAATAGTCTTTTCAACAAATGATGCTGGAACAATTTGAGATTCATACAGGAAAAAATTGCCCTAAGTATTTACCATGCACCATTCACAAAAATTTATTTGAAAAGGATTATGGACCTAAATGTAACCACTAAAACTATAAAACTTCTAGAACACATAAGACACATCTTTGTAGCATTGGGTTAGGCAAAGATTTCTTAGGGGAAAAAATAGAAAAACTGAAACATAAAGAAAACAACTGATAAATTAGACTCCATCAAACTTTAAAACTTCTGCTTTTCAAACACCCCACTGAAATAATGAGAAGGCAAGTCTGGAAAAAACATTTACAACCATACATCTGCCAATGGATTTGTACTCAGAAATATATACCAATCTTTGCAACTCAATAATAAGCAAAACAACCAAATTGGGGGAAAGGGCACAACATTTGAGCAGACACACTTCACAAAAGAAAGTATACAAAAGGCCTATAAGTACAACGAAAAAAAATGCTCAAACATGTCAGTTGTCATGGATCCCAAAGAGACACTATTACACATCCAGTGGAATGTCTAAATTTCACGGGACTGACAATGCTAAGTGCTGACAAGGAAGTAACTGATATTCTCACATGTTGCTGGTGAGAGTGTAAAATGGTACAATCACTTTGCGGGACGATTTGGCACTTCCCCTATACTATTCAACCACCCATACCAACATACCACCCAACAGTTCCATTCTTAGATCTTTACCTGGGAGAAGTGAAAACATGTTCACCCACAAACCCGGGCGTGAGGGTTCATACCAGCTTTATTTACAAGAGACAAAAACTGGGAACAACCCACATGCTTATCAATGGGTAAATCCATCAACACATAGCAATAAAAAAGAATGAACTAGTGATGCAAACAACCGAATGGAATAACCTCCAAGACATTATCCTAAGCAAGAGAAGCCAAACACAAAAGAGTAGGTACTGTAGGACTTTATTAATATGAATCGCCAGCAAAGTGAGAAAAAGCATCCATCCGTAGGGCCCGGGTGGAGCAGGAAGGGGTACAAGGACGTCTTCTGCAGTGATGAAAATGTCCTATACCTTGACTGCCATGATGGCTGTATGGGCATACACATTTTTTAAAACTCATAGAACTGTATATTTAAAATAGATGCATTTTCTTGCATGGACATTATACCTCAATAAAGCTTATTGAAAATAATTTTCAAGAAGGAGGGAAGGAAACTTGGTTTGGTGGGGCATTTAACACAAGATGTATGAAGGTTCAATCTAATGGACTTAGAGAGAATCGAAAGATCAGTGCAGAAGCCCCAAATTGGTTGAATGTTTAACCACAAAAGAAGCCTTCTAAGCAGCTGCCATGAATTTGAACTCAGGTATTATACAAAGACCTATGACATCTGTGTGGACTAGAGTCCTGCCACAAGACAGATGACACACTCAGAAGAAAAACAGAAGAGAGTTTCATGAAGGGTCTGTTTTCAAAGGTGTGGGCAGAGGACCAGGAACTAGCAACTGTTGGGAGCCATTGCCACATTGAGGCCTAAAAGGGCGGGTTACCAAAATCTGGTGAGAGTTAAAGCATGGGAGACGGGCCCCCCAACAAGAGGTGGAGACAGGTGACAGAAAAGAGCTCCTGTCAAACCATGGCTGAAAATGCTGGCTTCTCTCCTTCTCTTGCCTTCTGGTCCCCTGCTAGTCCCTTCCATTGGCTAAACTCCTCCAGAAACTAGGGGGGAAGGGAGCCCAGAGGATATACTTCCTTGAATTCAGTCTCCTGAGGCAGAGCAGGTAGAGAAGGACAGGAAGAGCATCTGGAGGACAAACCAAAATTACCCAGCCTAAGATCCAAGCAGCATTTCAGAATTCAATTAGTCAAGCCTGTTCGCCACACACTTGTTTTATGCTCAGCTCTGTCCTTGGCACTGCAATAGGTATTTTTTACGGGGAAAAAAAAAGGAGAGTACTTTTCTTTGTAGAGCACTTTTCCACCCCTTATTTATTTGATCCTCACAAAAGCCCCACAAGAAAGGAAGAGAAAGGATTATGGTCCCCATATTACAGATCAAGGAAGGAAAGCTCCAGGGGAGACATGTTTTGTCCAAGGTGATAGCGCCAGCAATGGATGGAACTGCATGTCCCGGTGCCCACATGACCATCCAATCTTATCTATTCACTGATCAGACCAGAGTGCAGAAACAGGTGTCCCTGTTGTCGCTCTGTTTGGTGATAAAGGAGCCATTCTGGAGAACGGACAGGATGCTCAAACATCTCACACACTTAGGCCACTCTCTGCCCAATGATGGTGAAAATGCTTCTCCTGCAATGGCTAGCTGCCTACTTGACGCCCCTTCCTAACACCCTGCAGTGTGTCCCCTTGTCATATAAAGCCCTCCATGACTTGACCTCTGTTATCGTCTCCAAACTCATGGCTCCCAGTGCTCTACTCAGAGCTGCTTATATCAAACACCCCCTTTCCTTCTTTCACCCCTTCGTTGCATTCATTTCTCCATTGACTCATTTAAAACATGATCTCTGCTTTGCCTCTCAGTAGTAGCTGCCTTTTGAGACAGTAGTACTTCTTTAGCCTAGTTTTACTAAGAAAGAGGAATTTCAAACGAGTGGGTTTCCCAAATTAAAATATATATATGATTTGACTATCTTAGCTACTTTGGAAGGGTAGGTGTCTCACCTCTCTTGGCTTTGTAAATTGAGAACATTAAGCATCACTTTAGGCCTCTTTAGTGACCAAGGGTCATCATTCATTGCACCCTAAGAGCCACAGGAATTAGCAACTTGTAGCACGCTGTCATCCTTGCATGAAATGCCAGGAGATGGCCACGTATGGAGTTTTCTCTGCTTTTTACTGGTCAGCGTCTCTGGATTGTATGCAGCTTGCCTGAGCTGAGCCTTGCACCCTCTTCCTCTTCACCCTTTCATTTTCTGTATCTAATCTGCTATGTCTTAGGAAACCAGATTATCAAGTTAGAACTGTTTCTTAAGTAAGAAAAAAATAAGCTCTGCAGCAAAGCCAAAAAGTGCATTGCTCTTCTCCACGGGTTTTATGACATTGCCTTTGACATCTCTGTGTCTTTTTTTGTCCATTTCCTGGTTCTCAGATGTTTGTCACATAGCCAATGTGACCAGATAAGTGACCTCTGAATGAGGAAGGTCTTATCACCATCCTAGTAAATTACTGGGTGAGATCCCTTAGACCCGGCTCATTAAACTGTTCAGACTAATGTCACATCTGCGCCCACACCTCAGGGGCACTTGCCAGAAGGTTATCCTCTCTCTTTCTGCCTTCTTAGCAAAACTGAGTTATTACAGGACACACATATGTTGCGAAAGGAGCCATCTTGTCAGCCTGCTAGACGGAGCCACTCTTAATCAGTGTCATCCCAGCCTCTGAGATTTGCCCAGGTTTACGCTCATTGATCAACCTAAAAAGACATCCTTTCGTCTGCATTTCCCCCAGGC
Organism: Hipposideros armiger; assembly: GCF_001890085.2. NCBI lineage: Eukaryota > Metazoa > Chordata > Mammalia > Chiroptera > Hipposideridae > Hipposideros > Hipposideros armiger. The sequence continues at coordinate 232,311 of NW_017731428.1, read as the reverse complement.
CAAGGTGTTAACAAGATGAAGAATTTAGAAGTGTCCTTCCTGAAAACAGCATAACTCGGCCTCCTGTAAAAATTATAAAGGGAGTGTTTGGGACCAGTAATGAAGAAAGGAGTGAGAAAATCAAATTTTTTCAACATTCACCATGTGTTAGATTCTCGTTTATCTTTCCAGTCTCAGCTCAAGCTTCACCCTGAACCTTCTCTACTCCCAACTACAATTATTTTTCCTTCCCAATTGCCCAGGCTGTTATCTGTAAAGCAACAAAACAATTGTGAGAGTTCATTAAACTCATAGATTTACTACCCAGACTCCCACACTAGGCTCTGAGCCTTTTGAAGGTAAGAATTGGATCTTATCATTACATTCCCAGAATCAGCACAATGACAATAAACAGAAGGTGTTTAATCAATGTTCCAAAGCTGGAGTGGAGCATGCTTTTATAAAACCTACATTGCTCCCTTGTTTCACTATTTTTCCTTGGTCCACATCAGTATGGATGGGTTAGTCTCATACCTGTTTCACATCAGAATTTTGGACGACTTGGAGCTTGTGGCATTCAGGACTCAAGTAACTTGGGTTCAAAGATAGGGTCACCATGCAACAGTTTCACTGAAATCTTACTTTTTCACTTCATCGTCTGTAAAAGACTGAATGCATTTTTTTAAATTGCTGATGTGTTTTTTGCAAAAGAAAATTTGAGTGTCCTCAGGCAGCAACCAAGGGCTTATAACTAACATCTATCTCTCTTCCCACGCTCCGCGGAGGTGGCCTTGCAGTGGACCATGGCCAGTGAAACTGGACAGGGGCCACGTACACAACCTGCCCTGGACTGGCCAATTGAAAGCAGGTTTGTCTTTGGACTAGTGATGCTACTTCTGAGATTTATCTGAAGTACATAATCTGATAAATGTGCATGGACATTCATCATAGAATTAAATACATATATTAGCAAAAATCTAGAAACAGCTCAAAGAGCCAACAATAAACAAAGAATGTGTGATTCATCCATAGACTAGGATACTAGGCAGCCATTAAAATTTATGTTTTCAAGGAATATTTACTATCATGAGAAAATGCTCACAACATAATATTATGTGGTCAGTGCACATATATATATATATACACATTATGTGTGTATATATATATGTATATACACACATACATACATGTAGAGTTGAGAAAATACTATATTTACATATGTATTTGGGGAAGAACACGCGCACGCACGCACGCACACATGCGCGCGCACGCACACACACACAGTGTTTCCTCAATTCTATATGGTAGCAACTAAAGACTCACCGTCACTTTAATATCAAATTTGAGTGTTCATAAACACTATAATATTAATAATAATATAATATTGGTTGGAAAATGTGCCCTAGTTCAAGAAGCATTAATATGTAGGGAAAATCCCACCTTTGTTCAAACTGAGGAAATAAAGCCACATACTTAAATAATATGTTTATGTATGTGTTAGCCAGTGATCTAATGAAATATTTGAAAATGTTAATGATGGCTGTCTCTGGATTGTTTCTATTTTTTGACACTTTACAACATTTTCTGAATGGATGCTATCTCTTCCTTCAAGATGCTCCGAGCCTGGTAGAGGCAGACATTGCATAAAACAATGTCAGGAAGGATTGCAAGTATGTGACAGTGTCTTCAGGGTTCAAAGAGTTGACAGTGGTCAACTCTGTGGGAAATGGCGTGGTATCAAGGAAGGTTTCATCCAGGGGTGATGTTTGAAGTGACTCTTCAAAGCATAGCAGAGGTAGATGGGCAGCCAGTTGAGAGAAGGGAATTGCACATGGAGGGAACAGCATGAGCAAAGACACGGCTTTTTCTGGGAACCACAAATGTTCTAGAATTTGTTCACTGACCACATAAAACCCATGTCAGATGATTCACGTTTGCAAGACTTGGAAGATCTTCCCCACCACAAAAAGATATTTCAAGATTCAGCTGGTGTGGGGCCTAAAATTCAAATACCTAGAACAGTTCACAACATAAAGCATGTACTCAAAAAAAGAAAAAGAAAACAAAAACTGTGAAATGAGTGAAGGAGCATAACTCAGGATTCAGCTCTCCCAGTCAACCAGTATTTTTATGCCCTTCCTTTCCTTGGTAGGAATATCATTGGCTATTCTGTACTCCACTTCAGTGTCAATGAGTTAGATTTGAATGTCTAAAGACTCATGAAATTTTAGAGAGCTATGAAACAAAGAGCTGAATTTCTTATTTCATCTCTGTTGTTTACTAGCCTTATGCCCTCAGACAAATGGCTTAAATTCTTGGAATCCTGAGGGGTGGGGAGGGGTTCATCTGTAAAACAGAGATAATTATATCTTCCCTGACCTTATAGGATTGACAGGCTCATATTAGCTAATAAGTGTTAAAGCCATTTGTGATCTCTAAAATTCTATACAACTACAAGAGATGATCACTTTACAAATCATGGGAGAAACGAAAAAGAATAATTTGCCCAAAGGTGTGGGAAATGGAAAAATGAGACTCTTGATCCAAGTCCTCATCTCTGTCTATAACATCCTCTCATCTGGAGCCCTTTTTAGGGGTGGGAAGGAGGAGGCAAGAGAGGAAAGAACATGCACAGAGGAAGAGTTCTGAATCTCACTGTGTTTTGACCAATCTCGTAACTTTGCCCTCATCCGTCCTTCTCTCCAGCTGACTTTTCAAAGAGCCATGCAACCAAGTGGTCACAAAGCTATGCATAAGTGCCATTTCTTCCTCCAGGATAACAGTCACCAGACCCCTGTATGGGGACAACAGCCTGAGCAGGCTTCGGAAACCAAAGCCAGTGCAGGTTTGCATGGCTCGTCCACCCTTCATTATGATTAACTCTTCCTTCACGGGCCAGGACGTGAGCATTTATCTTTTTGGGTTCTTCAACTATTAGTGCCCAGGACTCTTCTCAGGCCATATATCATGGCACTGGAGGCAGGAGGTGCAGACAAAAGTCGTCACTTATGTTGATGTGGTGTGAAGAGGATGATTAATGAAAGTCACACATGGCCGCCCAGCTTCTAACTTACCTAAGCTCACTAAAGAGGCTGACTTTGCTATTTTTCATGAGCTATCTTTCCCACCCCTCTTCCCACGGCTGCTTGCAATAATAGCTTCGGCTTTGGGAGCCTCATTTTTGAAAGGGAGGGAGGGAAAACATTCATTGTAGTCACCAAACTCACAACAGTGTCTCTGACAAGGCCGCATTCTCGACTTTTGATTCTCTGATTACTGCTGCTTTTGTTGAATTTGGAATTTATTCATGCACTCAGATATTTATGAGTGCCTCCTCTGGGCGCTTGAGACACATCAGTAAGTAAAACAGACAAAATAATTCTTGCCCTGGTGAAGCTTACATTCTTGTCACAAAAGAGGAGAGAGGTATTTATAAGTAAATTGTAAAGTGTGCTAGAAGGTGATAAGTGCTATGGAGGGGGACGGGGAAGAGCAAAGAATGGAAGATAAGTAATGGGGTAAGGGGTCAGTTGCAATTTTAATTAGAGAGTCAAAGTAAGCCTTGTTGATAACATGATGTTTGAGCAAAACTTAGAAGAGATAAGGAGGTTAAACAAACAGATGTCTGAGGGGAGAGGTCTCTAAGGAGTAGGAGGAGCCACGGTAAACGTCCAAAGATGGAAGCATGTCTGAATTTCTTGAAGAACAGCAACGAAACTCGAAACTCGTGTGGCTGGGGAAGCATGTGTGAGGGGTAAACAGAGTAGGGATGAAGTCAGAGAGAAAGGAGGGCAGGGTCACATAGAACCTTTTAGGAGAGTGTAGGGACGCCAGCTTTTTCTCTGTGCGAGACGGGAAGTCATTGGAAGGTTTTAATCTAATTTATGCTTTAAAAGCGTCACCCTAGCTATCACTTGAAAACAGACAATGGATTGTCAAGGGAGAGGCAGGGAGACCACTCCAGAAGTTATGACAGTCATCACAAGACAAATGATGGGGACTTTGACCTGAACGTTAGCAATGGAGGGCTGAGAAATAACCAAATCCTTGATATACCACATCTCATTGAATTTAAGATGCCAGTTGGCGGGATACATTCCTAACTTGTTGATGTTAAAAGGTGGCATGATCTGTATAATGGTGTCCAGAAAATAAGGAACAAGAAGTCCCTGTCCCACACCAGGCTCCCCCTGTTCCCAGTGATGGGAAGACAAGTCGCCATAACTCCTGGCTGGGAAAACTAGCACAGATTGTGCCTAAGTGAGACTAGCATCCCAGGCTATTTTTAAAAGGGCCTGGGCATGGATTTACTTGCTGATGAACTCACTTGCTCTGAGCTCCAGCACTGGGGCAGCAGCACAAAAGGTGCCACGGACAAACGGGGAGGAACTGAATTGTGTAGCTTCAGGGCAAGCGCTGGAGAGGCAGCTTCCTCCCAGACAGAAGTATGGTCAGGTGCCATTGTCCTATGTTGAGCCCTCGCCCCACCCAGTGTGCAATCTTAGGTGGGTACCATATCTGAGTCTCCAATCAAACTGGCTAACAACACTCCCCCTGCCTGGTGATTCCCTAAGACCTCACCCCACCCAACTTGCAAACCCACCCAAGCCACTTCCTGTGCTTGTTGTTGTTGTTGTTGTTTGCATAAACATCCTGTCTTGGCTCGTGCTGCAGACTTTCCTAAAATCTCTCAAAGGTTCACAAACTCCAAACAAGCAGCATCTGGCCTCGGTGTGTCTGATACCTTTTGCTACACAGCCCCAAGCCCAGCACTAATGACAGCTTAGCCTCTAGCAGGCACCTCTAAGCCCAGCACAAGTGGCAATCATCTGCAGATCACTTTGTAGGTCATACCAAGTAAACCTGGGCAGGGCACAGGCAGTGGAAGAACTTGGCCTGTAACAGATCCCCTCCCAAGAGGCATCAGAACCAACACAACTGGTGGCCAGTTTCAGATCACACCACAGCACCACCCAACCATCTCAATAAAAGACACACCCAAAGGGCAGACTGGGCAGGCACCAGAGCCCTGCTGAAGCGAATCCTGCTCCATAGGGTCAGCCCCTGCACGGCAGTTCCTCCACTGTAGTCATGGCCAGTGCTCACAACAATCAGCCTGAAGGTCAATCCCTCCAATTGATGTGCAAACAGCAACCATGGCTCAACTACAACAGGAAGGCACACACAACTCACACATGGGACACCCCTGGAGCACCCAGCTCAGGCGACCAGAGAGACTGGGCCACTGGGCCCCACAGAACACCTACTACATAAGACCACTCTACTAAGACCAGCAGACAAAGCAGCCCTACCTATTAGAAACAAACACAGGGAGGCAGCCAAAGTGGGGAGACAAAAAAAAAACACTGCCCAAATAAAAGAACAGAACAAAGCTCCAGAAAAAGAACTAAACAAAATGGAGACAAACAATGTATCAGACAGAGTGTAAAACACTGGTTATGAGGATGCTCAATGACCTCAGGGAGAACTTCAACAAAGAAATAGCAAACATAAAAACGGAGATAGAAAACATAAAACAGAACCAGTCAGAAATGAAGACTATAATAATTGAATATATTAGAGGGAATCAACAGTAAATTAGATGAAGCAGAGGAATTAATCAGAGATTTGGAAGATAAGGTAGTAGGAAACACCCAATCAGAGCAGCAAAAAGAAAAAAGAATACAAAAAAATGAGGAGCATTTGAGGGGCCTCTGGGACAACATCAACATGCCAACATTCACACCAGAAAGAGAAGAGAGAGCAAGGACTTGAAAACCTATTTGAAGAAATAAGGATGGAAAACTTCCCTAACCTGGTGAAGGAAATAGACATATAAGCTCAGGAAGCACAGAGAGTCCCAAACAAGATGAACTCAAAGAGGCCCACACCAAGACACATCAAAATTAAAATGCCAAAGGTTAAAGACAAAGAATCTTAAAACAGCAAGAGAAAAGCAGGTACCTACAAGGGTGTTTCTATGACTGTGAGCTGATTTCTCAACAGAAACTTCAGGCCAGAAGGCATTGGCACAAAATATTCAAAGTGATGAAAAACAAGGAACTACAACCAAGACTATTCTACCCAGCAAAACTATCATTTAGAATTGAAGGCGATAAAGAGCTTCCCAGACAAGAAAAAGTTAAAGACATTTATCACCACCAAACCAGTATACAAAAAGATGCTAAAGGGACTTCCAGAAAGGGGGGGGGGGGGAATGGCAATAGCTGCATATCTATCAACAGTTACTTTAAGTGTAAATAGATTAAATGCCCCAGTCAAAAGCTAGAGTGGCTGAATGAATAAGAAAACAAGACCCTTACATATGCTGCCTACAAGAGACTCACTTCAGATCAAAGGATGCACACAGACTGAAAATAAAGAGATGGGGAAAGGTATTTCATGAAAATGAAAACAAACAAAAAGCTGGAGTAGCAATACTTATACCAGACAAAATAGACTTTAAAGCAAAGGCTATAACAAGAGACAAAGAAGGACCCAGTAATCCCACTTCTTGGTATTCATCCGAAGAAACCCAAAACACAACTTCAAAGGAACATGTGCATCCATATGTTCATTGCAGCATTGTTTACAATGGCCAACATGTGGAGGCAGCCTGGGTGTCCCTCGATGGAATAATGGACAAAGAGGAGGCGGGACATATATACAATGGAATATCACTGATTCATAAGAAAGACTCAAACCCTGCCATCTGCAACAACATGGATGGAGGGTATTATGCTGAGTGGAGTATGTCAGAAAGATAGAAAAATGCCATATTATTTCACTTCTATGTGGAATCTAGAGAACAGGATAAACAAACAAACAAAACAGAAACAAGCTCACAGATACAGAGAGCATTTTGATGGCTGCCAGATAGGAGGGGGTTGAGGGATGGGTGAAGGGAGGAGGGAATTAAAAGGTACAAATTGGTAGTTACAAAACAGTCATGGGGTTGTGGAGTATAGCACGGGGAATATAGTCAGCAGTATTGTAATAACTATGTATGTCGTCAGATGGGTACAGAACTTATTGGGGTGATCACTTCATAAGTTATATAAATGTGTAATCACTGCTGCACACCTGAAACTAATATGTCAACTGTAATTGAAAAATAACAGCAATATTTTAAAAATAAATAAACTCTCCAAATCAACTCACAAAACAAATAAAAATAAAACACAACTGAGAATGCCCTGTAGGCAGTTGAATATACAAGTCCAGGAAAGAGGTTTAAACTAGAGATATGCATCCGAGAGTCAGAGGACATCAACAATAATTGAAGCCAAAAGGCTGAATAAAGAGATCACCAAGGGATGGCATGCAGACAGAGAAAGGAAGTCCCAGATATAAAGCCACAGGACTTACAAGAAGTCCAGGCAGAAAAAAAGAAACCAGCAAAGGAGAACGAGAAGAAGTAACCAGTGAGATAAGATGAAATAACAGAAGTAGTTGAAAATGGCCACGAGTTCTCAACTGGTTTGAGGAAAGGGGATAATAACCTACTTAAATACTTCTAAAATAAATACAACCAAAAGGGCTCATATGTGTGCTCAACTGAAGATAAGAGGTGAACCGCTAGGAAAGAGTTAAGGCGGTTCGTGAAAAACCAGCTTGTTGGCACTGAATATTCTCAACCTTGCAAAGCAATTTTCCTTCCCATTCTAATGTTCTCCTCATCACTTGTCCGGCATGTACTGTGTCACATTCATTCACTGTTTCATCCATGCCACAAATACTTATCGGCAACCCTGTGAGCCAGTGTTTCAAGGGTTGGGTCTAGATGGCTGACTTGAATACACATGGTTCCAACCCTCTTTCCCAGCTGGAAGCCAGTCCAGACACAAGAATAAGCAGTCCACAAGCTCACTCCTCAGGCACCCTGCTTTTAAATCCACAAAATGCAGAGAAGAAACCCAGCACACACCAGCCAGGGGCAGCCAGGCCAGCAGGCCCCAAACCTCCCTTGCTAAGTCAGGGTCTACACTGCCACAGAACTCATTTATCCTTCCCGAGGTAGGCAGGGGAAGTTGGAGTCACCCAACAGGAACGACAGCCCACATGGGCAGTGCCCTTCAGGTTTAAATCAATTGTCACATCTTGCATTTACGTTCAAGTACATGACAGTGTTTGGAGGTGGGTACAGTTGCCATCCCTGCCCTGGATGGGGAAGCCAAGGCCTTAGGGAGGTGAGGTGGCTTCCCCAAGGGCACAACCAGGAGGTGGCTCAGCTGGAACTCCAGCCCGGGTCTTCAGATGGTTCTTAGCCAGCAGTGGGTTGGGTGTTTGGAGGAAGTGCCGAACAGATAAACAGTAAAGGGCCTGACTCAAAACAAGAGCAAGTGGGCAACTGAGGGGCCAGGAAACAGCTGGGAGGAGACAAGGCTATGAACAGGCAAGGAAGCAGGGGACAGATATGGAGGGAGCAGGCGCGTCCCAAAGGGGAGCCCAAACCACGGGCTGCTGTCAAGAGATTTGTCGAGGAAACGTCTCAACACCCCCATGGCGGGCACAGCAGAGAGAGCCCAACAGACCTGGATGCTGGGCTGAGCAACCGTCCCGTTCTGCCTGGGACTGACATGCCTGCCCAGGACACGGGGCTTTCAGCCTTAAACCAGAAAGTCCGGGCAAACCAGAGTGAGTGGGGCACCCCGGTTAGAGTTCCACGTCTGTCGCCTTCTACCATGTGACCCTCGGGCAAACTGCTTCCCCTCTTCCAATCCTCCCTTCCACTAAATTGGGTGTAAGCATGGGAGCCTCGCAGGTTTATCATGAGCTGTAAGTGAAAGAAGTGAAAAATCCATAACATACCATCTGGCACTGGGAAGGCATTCGATTAATGGCAGCTATTTCGACGACAGTGATGTTCTGAGACTTGAGATTTTCAACTGTGCTCTTCTCCCCATTCCTGAAGCTGAAACGCGGTCCTCGCAGTCCTCCCGGCAATGATTCTCCTAGGAGCTGGGTCTCAAGCCAGCTGTTACCGATCTCCATAAACGCCATCGTCTCTGAGAAGCTGAGGCGGGACTATATGAGGAGCAAGTGAAAACCCAGCTGCGGGCTCCTTGGGTCTCTGCTCCCTGAAGTTTCTGGAACTTCCATGATAAAGCTTTATCACTGGAAAAGCTGATCGCAACAGCTTGACCGTGGGAATAACAGGGAGACCCACGAAGCTTCCTCGTGATAGCCCAAACACCATGCACCCAGGGCTCTTAACCTGCCTCTGTTTACCCCACACTGCGCCCCCCCAGTACATTCCCCCAAAGGCTGAAAGGAGTCTTCAGCTAATCTGATAACATCGCAGTAACTGACTCCTGGCCTACAAGTTCTCTCTACGTAGCTCCTTTGTGAATATCATTCTAATTTCCAGGAGTATCTGAGGCATCAATGCACAGCTCTGTAATAAACAGAAAACTCGGGCTCTGTGCGTAAAACCTTTCTCTCTCCCTCTCTGGGTACAAGTTCTCGCTTTGAAGCTCTGCGTTGCACTGTAGGCCATTTGTTCTTTGGGCCTCAGCTCACATCGTGTTTATTGAGTTGTAAGGTAATCATTTGTCTATGTGCCAGAAAGACGCATGGGAGACAGCAGACCTCACCATGCTTCCTCCATGGAGATGGACATAGCACAGCCGGTAAGAACCCACCACCCAGCTAATGGGCACAGGGCTTCTGACTGGGGTGATGACAAATGTCCTAAAATTGACTGCAGTGATATTTTCAAATCCCTGTCAGATATACTAAAAATCACTGAAGTGTGTACTTCACATGGGCAAATGTAGAACACGTGAATTATATCTCCATAAAGCTGTTTTTCTGAAAGAAATAGAGCAAGAACATGACTGCCTACCTGCCTTTAAATCCCAGCTTCACAACTTCCTGTGTGATCTGGAGCAAGGTACCTGATTTCTCTGCGCCTCCGCTACTTCGCCTCTAAGTTGGGTTCAAATAATACCTATGAGGAATGAAATTGGCAATGTTTTAAATCAGACTAGTTCCTGGAACATATAAAACAGTATGTCAGGGTAGTTATTTGTTTTGCATTTCTGTGTTCCAAAACATGGTTAAGTGCCTGGCACATGGTGAGTGAATGATGAAGATTTATCAGATGTAGAACCCACAAGCACCTTCAGGACGCCAAATGTGGGGCATGTCAGCCCACATGCCTTAATCAATAGAAAGGGGACTGGACCAAGGGGTCAGATGATTTGAGTTTGAGTTCTGATTTCCCCCTTAGAGCAGGATGACATTGAACAAATTACCTTCCCACCCACTCTGAGGTTCAGCTCCCTCACCTGGCAAAGGAAGTTGAAAAGTCTGTATCGACCAACCTCAAGGGTTGTTTTTTGAGTTCATATGTATGAACGAGCTTTAAGACTGTCAAGAAATGTGCAAATTTAAGTCCCTCCCAGAAACTGGGTTTGCCCTAAAAATGGGGCAGGTTTCTCTCTTATGCCCAAAGTCTTCCCTTCATCCCAAGTTCCCTTACTCAGTTGTCATTACAAGAATGTGTGCCAAATACCAGACAGAGGTGAGGTCTCACCCCAGTGAGAGGAAAGATGCAACGGGGCTCTGAGTACCAGGGTGGCCCTACTGTGCTGCTCTCTAGCTGAGCCTGGAACTCCAAAGAAATGCTGCTCCTTTAAATGTTGCCCCTTTGTGTCTCACAAATGAGTAAATTCAGACAGCAGCTGTTGAGCTCCGCAGCGGAGAACACTTCCAGGGCCGCATCCCCAGCATTGCCAGGGGGGGAGAGGATGAAATCAGGTGGGCGGGTGAGCTTCAAATCTTATTTAAAAAACCTCTACTGCCATCTACTGACCTTCTGGGGGTTCCGTTGGCAAAAAGCCAAGAAAGGACTTGGGTGAGGGTGAGGAAGCCTTCGTAGATCTCCCTAGCACAAGAGAAGGGGTGCTGGAGACCAATGCGCCCACCTGCTCATCATCCAAATGGGGAAACTGAGGCCCAAAGCATTAAAGTGTCTTTCCTAAGGCCATACCTCCAGCCCATGGCAGCTCACATGTCTTAGATCTTAGTTTGGCCCCATCTCACACCATTTCTACCTGCAAATGTGAAC
>NW_017731428.1:217479-218543 GCF_001890085.2 Hipposideros armiger | reverse complement strand
GGGGAAGAAGTGTCCAGGGCACAGGACCGTAGAAATGTTCCTTGGAGCACAATTGCAAGGCACATGTTTTCGCAGAGAAGGAAACGAGGAGGAGAGAGGGAGGTACCAGTATCACTATTACAGCCAAGGAACCTGGGGCTCAGAGGCCTAACAAGCTTGTACAAGGTCAACAACTTGGTAAGTGACAATGAAAGAACTTGGCCCAGGTGTGTCGGACTCCACAGCTCAAGTCCTACACAGGTTGGATAGCTATGGGGCCTGTCATCCCTCTGCCATCTATCAGACAGAGGCCTCAATCAACTGATGCACATTTAGGACCTGACATCTGTTTGGGTCATTCTGAGACCATCTCACACTTCCAAATCACCCACTGCAAGATTTTAGAGCCTGAATGTTTGGAAACTCTTCCTTGTGTCAGAATGTTTCACCACCCTTAATTCCTACCCTGTTCACCCCACGGTCCTCCTAGCTCCCAATCACCCCTCTGAGATGTGAGTCTCAGGCCCCATTCCCATGAAATAGATCCCCACACATCACAAAGGGATTTTTGTCTAACTTCCATCCTACTAATAGAGGTTTAAGCAGCGTTTCTTGCTCTAATTGAAGTAAAAGAGCACGATTGTCCTCTCTTTCACATTGCTCTCACAGTTACAATACGTGCTTACATCTGGTGGTGTAAAACATGATTAAATTTTTTCCTCAAACCCTAGGGCTGGAAGGGCCTTGGAAATTTGATCTTTAACTTCCTCCCGCCTTCAGACAGGACCCCCCTAAATCAACAAAACAGAGAAACCCCCTGTGAGAGCTGTAGGAAAGGTATTATTAACCCCAACTTACAGACTAGGGGTGCAAGGAAAAGTGACAGACGTGAGTCTCTCAAGTATTGGGTTGTCGGAAAAGTCATGATGCATTTTTGCAATGAAAAACATAGAAAAAAATACGTCATGACTTTTCCCACAACCCAACAGGTTGTGCGTAAGGGTAAGGCGAGAACTGAGTTTCTCTGAGGAAGCTTTGCCTTCCTAACACAGCCCTCCGCCATGGCACCTATATACTCTCACTAA
>NW_017731428.1:214121-217294 GCF_001890085.2 Hipposideros armiger | reverse complement strand
AAACTGAGGCCCAAAGCATTAAAGTGTCTTTCCTGAGGCCATACCTCCAGCCCATGGCAGCTCACATGTCTTAGATCTTAGTTTGGCCCCATCTCACACCATTTCTACCTGCAAATGTGAACTATCGGGTACTCTGGCTTAGAAAAAAGGCGTTTCTGCAAGGTACCCCTTTCCTCTCCATTTCCTGTTCCACCTTCTTCCTTTTGCACCAACAGGCCCAGACTAGACCTTCACTGGTGTTTCCTTCTCCTTCTAGGACCCAAGTGGCTCATACTGCCTAGCAATCCCTTCTAGGGAGCAAGTGTTGAACAGTCCCCTTGAAGGTATTTGCTTATTGCTTTAAGAACGTGGGGGACAGGGGAGATCCTGTTCAGTTGACACTCACCACCCCGTATGATAGATAAGGAAACTAAGGCTAGGGGCATCACGGAATTTGCCTGTGGCTGTGGTTCCCCACATGCCTGCCGTTAGGATCACCTGGGGATCCTTTACAAACTCCAAAGCCCCGGCCACACCCCAGACCTACTAAATCAGAATCCCTAGGGGTGGGAAACAGGCATCAGTGGTTTTTGAAGCCCGCTGCCCTCCACCCCCAGGTGATTCCAATGTACAGGCAGGTTTGGGAGCCACTGGCTTATATTTACCCAATCAGTAGGTAAGCCAGGAGAGCCCCAGGTCGTTCAGCTCTGAGGCCAGCGGAGGATAATGTTGCCTCATTGCAGTTGTTTGTATCACACTTTAAAGACACTTGCCAATTCCACATGCTAACTATGTGATTAATAACATGATAAGCGACCCCCTTTTTTTGCTTTAAATCAATGTCCTTTGAACACTGTGACTTTCACAAATGGAAAAACAGCGTCACTTGCCACAAAACAAAACTCAAGCATAAAGAGATATACATTTCAGGACAAAAATTAAAATATACATTCACATCTGAAATCAAGTTATCTCATTTTCCAGTTTGGGGGAGTCATTGTTTACGGAGAAGAAAGGAAGTTACCCTTCTCTGCTCCTGAGAAGACTGAGAAAATGTGACCCAAATGCCCCTTTGAGCAGTGAATATGTGTGCTCAGTTGGTGCCCCTGCATGTGGATGTTCCTTTTCTGTCTCTGTCGTCTGTCTCTCTGCAGCCCCACAACAGAGCATGACGGGTAAGTCCCATCAGGACCCCCTGTGTTGTAAGCCCTGAGCCCATGGACTGTGGGTTCACCGCCAAATTGCAACAGCATCCTGCCCAGGGTCTTATCCAACAGCTGGGGCACCCTCACTCATTACTAAGAGCAACAGACATTCTTTTGGCATTGCTCTGGCCCCTTCTCCATTGGCTGGCCCACCTGTTGGAGTGGAACTGTCAGCTCTTTGTCCCTCAGCCTGCAGCCCAACTCCACGACCCACATTTCCCGCAGGTGACTGTCATCATGCTGCTGGCTCAGAACACAGCTGTTTGGCAGAGGCGGGCAGCAGATGTGGCGTCCGGGCCCCAACTGCACTTGACAGTAGCATCCTCGGTCCCACTGACCCACGGGCAGGCAGCTGAGAGCGGCTGTCTTCATTGAACAAAAAAAGAGGGTTAATCAGCAATGAGTGGGGATGACACAATTTTTGTCTGTTTTGAAAATATTTGGGAATCAGTCTTATTCAACAACCTCCTGGAAGTAAACTGGTTATGCAATTTTTCCCCCATCAAATAGAATCATCACCTGTACCCCTTTAAATGAAGAAACTTTTAAAAACTAATTACCGCATTAACATATGGTCAGTTTATATATTTAAACAAAAGTAGAAAAGTAAAAAAAGAAAAAGTGAAAAGTATTTGTGGTCCCCCATGTAAAGAAAAAACATTATCAACCCACATGCGATAATCCTCCTCCATTAGCCAGTCAAAATGTCATGGCCGTGATACTCCATTTATTGTGCCTCAGTTTCTTACTCTCCAGCTTGGGGTAACACAACCTCCCAAGCTCAGAAAGTTTGAAGCAACCGATGAAACAATGAGGCACTGTACAAATGTTAAGAGACCCTTACAAATTCTTTTCTAGATCTATCAACGGCAAATGTATCTAACACTTGAAAAATACATCAGAGAATTTTAAATAGGGAAGGAAGCTCTGAAGCCAACTAATTTTAGAAATAGGGAAACTGACTTCCTGAGAAGTGAGGAGGTTTGCTCAAAGTTTCACAGTCAGTTGGGAGCCCAGCTCGTGCGGGAAGCCAGCACTGGGATTTGCAGGGCAACATGCCTTCTACATGGCCACCTTCAGAGCGATGACTGTTCCAAACAAGCTCACAAAAACGTGTTGAAGGCAGTTCCGTCCATGTAAAAATAAACACTCGCCACTTACACTGATCTCTTCAGTCATCAAGTTCCAGCTCCAATTTTTTTTTTTTAACCAAAACTTAATGCTTTCAACTTTGAGGATTGTAAATTCCTTACCTACCAAGAGCTGCCTGAAAAGAGTAGGGGGGAAGAAAAACCGTAAAGAAACGTGGGGCTTGGGTTTTTCACAGGCTGGGCGCTCTCTCACCAGATAGTGCTCTCCTGAACCTGACCTGGAGTCATTTGGTCAATGGATCACGTCCCAGGAATTTGGAGAGCGGCCAGGGCCGGGAGAATTAGTTACAGAGTCACCGAGTGGTGCGGCCCCATCACATGAAAGTCACTTCCAGCTTGGAACGGATTGCGAATTCCTGCCTCCTGAGTGGTGTTTCAGATGACTGGGAGCTGGCCTGTCTGTGTGCAGTCACCAAAGGGGCAGAAGGAAGTCAGGGGAAGCCCAACACCCTGCCCGAGACCCACAGCCGCAGAAAACAAGGACTTTCTGGTGCGCCCTCAGGCCTTGCCTTGACTTATGATTTTTGATGAGAAAATATCAAGGTTCAACGTGCCTTCATGTGGGCATACTGCCCCAATCTGGAGGTTTTCCAAACTGTCCACATTGCGTAAGTGAGGAGGATAGGATTTTGCACATTATCATCAGAAAGTCCAAGTACTTCCTGTGTGCCAGGCACTGTGCTAAGTGTTTTTGCGTAGCCTTCACTCATCTCATCCTCACACGCAGCCTCAGGAGGGAGGTACCAGTATCACTATTACAGCCAAGGAACCTGGGGCTCAGAGGCCTAACAAGCTTGTACAAGGTCAACAACTTGGTAAGTGACAATGAAAGAACTTG
>NW_017731428.1:199976-212621 GCF_001890085.2 Hipposideros armiger | reverse complement strand
CTGCCATGAGTCGCCGGCGATGGTGTAAGCTGCAATTGGGCTGCAGTGGGCTGCCATGAGCTACTGCGAGAGGCCATCCAATGGCTGGCGAGCAACTGCCTCACCTGGAAAGAGCACAATGATAATACCAACATGGGCCAGTGAAGCGATGTTCTCCACAACTAGACTGAAGAACAAAAGAACAGCAACTTGTCTGTTCCCCTTCGCCGATTCCCCAACGCTGTTCCCCTCCCCCAATTCCCCAATAAAATCTTTAAAAAAATAAAAATACTGCATAGAGTGTTGAAAGGTACCCACCCTCCCCAAAAGATATGTCCACATTCTAACCTCCAGAACCTATCGATGTGACCTTATTTGAAAAAGGAGTCATTGCAGATGTAATTAAGTTGAGGCTCTTGAAATCATCCTTTGTTATCCAAGTGGACCCTAAATACAGTGACAGGTGTCTTTCTAAGAGAAAGATCCAGGGAGAAGAGAAGATGTCTGCATGAAGACAGAGGCAGAGATCTGAGTGATGCAGCCAGGAGCCAAGGAACACGTGGAAGCAACCAAAGCTGCAAGAGGCAAAAAAGGATTGTCCCCAGAACCTTTGGAGAGAGTGTGGCCCTGCTGACACCTTGATTTCAGATTCTGGCTTCCAGGAATATGAGAGAATAAATTTCTGGGATTTTTCTTCAAGCCACTAAATTTGCAGTCATTGTTTAAAGCAGCCCTAAGAAACTAATACATACTATTTTATGGACTATTAAGCATGGAACTTAACCTAGAATAAGTACTTCCAATATAACTGGTGTTATTCTCACCCTGACTGTGCTCAAAGTCAACTCAAGTCCCTTCTCACTCTGCCGATTCCTCCTGGGAGCCACTCACCCCACCAAAGATCCAGCACAAAGGTTTTAGTGTTTTTATTTAGAGTTGTTTATTTCTTGGGGGTGTGCTCTTACCCATTTCCTGTGGACATTGTTCAAAATAATAGCCCCTGACTTTTATCTAAATGAATCTGAATAGGACCCCAAACATGTATGTTGAAAATGCTTCACATATGGTTCTGATACCAAAAAAAACCACATGCCTGATAGTCCACCAGCCCCCAGACCAAGCATCCTTTCTGATGGGTTTCTGATTGGGTCATAATGGGTGAACTTTTGCCCGTCACCCCTGCACACAGCACTGCTCTTCCATCTCCATCAACAGAGCAAACCCCTGAAGCTGCCCAGTAGACCTAGAAGAGCCAGCTGAGAGGGGCTAGCCCAGTGGGGTTGTATTGTATGTGGGGGGAGCCAGGTTTGCACAGATGTGCCTTGGGTGCCTTGGGAGATGCATGTGGTAACAGGGAATGACAGGAAAGAGCTAAAACCCAGGACCCTGCAAGTCCAACCTCCTTCACACAGAGTTGCTCTTTGATCTGGTTTATAAACTTGGGATGTGCATGCGATTCTATTTTGGGCCAAAAAAAAAGCACTCTGAAGTGGATTGTTTTTTTAAACAAATGTTTAAGCCACTGATATGACACACTTATTTTCTAGGCTGAAAATTGAGGTCCAAAGAGCTTGAGTGCCATGCCCGGGATCACTCAGTGAGGGACTGACAGCCGAGACCAGGATCCTGGACTCCGGACTTGATCCAGGGCCCGTCTGCTCCAGCAGCCAGGTCCCAAGGCCTCGGGGTGCTGCCATCATTGGGCCCCCCGCACGTCTCTCCAGATGGAATGGCCCTGCTCCTCTCAGGAGGTCCATGCCTGGGATGGCAGAGGTTGCCCAGAAAGTGCCAGCAGCCCCTCCTCCAGGGCTGGGTTTGGTTCTCATCTGCCCCCAGGCAGCCCAGTCTCCAGACCATTGCTTGCCAGAGGAGGTGTGATTTCCTGGGAAATCTTCCTCCGTGTGTGCCTTTTTCCCTCCTTAGAGCTGAAACCCAGGCCTTGTCTCAGGGGAAGAAGTGTCCAGGGCACAGGACCGTAGAAATGTTCCTTGGAGCACAATTGCAAGGCACATGTTTTCGCAGAGAAGGAAACGAGGAGGAGAAGGTGGCCAATAATCCCCAGGCCGTTGTGAGAACCAGCCCTTATCTGCCCTGACCCAGCTCTGAACCCAGGCACTGGCATCAGCCAACGTCTGCACACGAAGGTAAAGATGCAGTGAAATAAACACAAGAGAGCTGAGGCCTAAAAGCCCAGGGCTGCTCCAGGCTGATGTGCCACAGAGAAAATGTGAATGCCATGCAAGGCTCCTGGCATAGAAAGGAGGCTTAGTAAACTGCGGTCAAGTTAGAAATGTTTGTGCAGGGTCTGCCCTCAAGGAACCCGCATTACAGCGAGGAGGATACGAAGCATGGTTGAAAAGCTACGTGGCAACACGGTTCCATAACCAAGAGGTGAGACAGATTTCTACATGGCCATTGAGTGACCAGGTAAATCGTAGAATCAGTAATTGCTGGAAGAGTTCTCAGGGGAAGTTCAGGCAGGAAAACCTAGCAAGGCTTGGCTTAATCATATCTATCATTTATTAAGTACCTACTCCTTGCCTGAGTTTGAGCATTCCACTTTCAACAGCTGCACGAAGTCTGTGCAGATGTGTCCTCCTCACAGAGGAGGGAGCTAAACCCAGAGGGGCCAAGGGACCTCTCTCAGTAACTCGGTTGTGAGGCCAGAGATGGAATGAAGGCCTGTCTGGGCCTGGGCCTGGCTTCCTGGGTCTCCTCAAGGATGACCTGGATACGGACAAAAGGAAGGAGAGACCATTCCAGACAGGTGAAAAAAGCGTCTGAAATCAAAGGCCAGAACATCAAAAGCACACTCAAAGCCATTCACAAAGATGGATTTAGGTAGGATGGCGGTTTCTAGAATGGGTAATATTGAGCACGCACTATGCTAGGGGAAGTCCTAAGAATGTGACACGTATCACATCATTTAACCCTCACAATAACCCTGTGAGGTACGAAGTATAATCATTCCTCATGTACAGCTAAGGATGCAGAGGCACAGAGAAGTTAAGTGACTTACCCAAGACCACACAGCTGGGGAGTGACAGAGGTAAGGTTTGAACACAGTCTGGACCGAAAGTCCACACTCTCAATCACCACATTAGACTGGAAAGAGATTGCTGCGGACAAGCTGAAAAGGCTGGGTTCAGTATGGCATTGCCTTGAATGGCAGGTCTTTGCACTTGATCTATTTTAAAATCGAAGTTATAATGAAATGACTGTCCTTATAAAAACAAAACTAAGTGACAGCAGAGAAGATCTCCACAAGAACAAAGTCCAGACAGGAAACATGCTTCGTGTCTTCAGGGGCCATCCTTGGTGCTGGGTACTGTGGGGATATCACGATGGACAGATCTGCCCTTTTCCTTAAGGAATTTGTCATCTAATGAGGGAAAAAACAAGTGTACTCAAATAAAATAAAAGGCAAAAGTAACCCTGAACTAAAGCTTGTGAGCCTGGGATTCTCGCCTCGCTCTGCCACTTACCTGCATGGAGTTTCAGGGCCTGCTTTCCCCACCTGTGAAATGGTGACACTAGGCCAGCTGCTCCCTTGCCCCTTCGAGTCCTCTGCATCTTTTGCTTCCGTTGCAATCATGTGAGCAGAGCAAAAAGAATCTTTTCTTTTAATTCAATGTATTGAGGTAACCTTGGCTAATAACATTATATAAATGTTCAGGTGTACAACATTATAATTGGATATCTATATACGCTATTGCATGCTCACCACCAAGTCTTATTTCCTTTCGTTACCATAGAGTTGACCCCCTTTACCCAAGTTGCCTTCCCCTCACCCCCTTCCCCTCAATCTGTGGGCAGGAGGATGGACCGGAAGGAGGAAAGAAGAACCAACCAAACAGCCAGAAACAAAGCATGAAGTTTAAAGGCATGAACTAAGTGGGAGGTGACAGGAAGGCTGTAAAACTAGAGATAGACAGGAGGACAATGGGGAAGGAAGAGTAAAACAAATATGATGCTTTCAGAAAAGTAGTTGCTACCAGTTACTGCTGAGTTAAACCCCCAGGAGACCCATCTTCTGACCCACAAAACAGGCTAACAGGTCCTCATGAGAGGGTTGAGGCTGGATGTCTGAAGCTGTCTCTTCCCCCAGAAAGTCAAGGACAGTCTGTGACTGTGTTCATGCCCATCACCTACGCACATCTAGAAAAAGATTCACGAGTCCAGGAGAAGAGCTGTCCAGCGACTTGCTACAGGAGCAAGGCAGGACACGAGGAGAGAGGCCCCAGGGCCTGGCTGCTAGACTCCAGACTCCCCATGGAGAAATTCACATGAGGTTCCCCTGGCGTTCATGGGGGAGCATTACCTATTACAAGGATATTATTGATTCTGCCCACCCCATCCAAAAAAGGAAACCTCAGAACTATGGCATTATGCGAGTGTGGGGCAAGGTCCGAGCATTTGTAGAAGGTGGATTCTTTCCAAGGTAGTGTGCTCGGAGCTCCCCCACAGCGCTTAGAAAGTCCTCACTCTCCCTGGACATGGTATTTATTCCCCCCAACGTTCAAGACGAGGAATTGGGCTCCAGTGTGATTAAACACCTTATGGTCACACACCTAATCAGGAATAGGCTCATGGCTGGAACTGCCCTCTCCTTTTCACCAGAACAGGAGGGCAGGTCTAGTGTCACCATTTCACAGGTGAGGAAAGCAGGCCCTGAAACTCCATGCAGGTAAATGGCAGAGTGAGGCGAGAATCCCAGGCTCACAAAGCTTTAGCTCAGGGTTAATTTAGCTCAGGGTTTGCCCTTTATTGTTTTATTTGATTGCACTTGATTCTTTTTCTCTCATTAGATGACAAATTACTCAAGAAAAAGGGTAGATCTGTCCATCGTGACATCCCCACAGTACCCAGCACCAAGGATGGCCCCTGAAGACATGAAGCGCAGCTTGCTGGCTTGTTAGATGGATTGACTGTCATAACTCATCTCTTTGGTGCCAGCATTTCACTTCTTCCTGCCATCCTTCATGCTGTCTCTGGAGGTGTAGTGCTAAAGCATTTGTTGTCTTCTTCGACAAATGCAGTTCTCTTTTTCTCTTTGAAGGCTCAGCTCAAAAGCCATCTCTACATAAATTCTTAACATGATAATCCCTTGTTTCTGCCTACCCCAGCCTGCTGGGCTGGTGGCTGTGCTCTGCACTCGTAGGTCTCTGCCCCATGACATTATCCGTTCCTTCAGGAGCTGTCATGGCCATCTTTACATTCTTAATAAATGTTGATGAGCAAATACATAAAGGAATGCATGGGTGGATGGATGGATTAGTCAATGAATAAATACGTAGAGAGAAGAGAGGAAGGTAAGACAACATATTAGGATGCAGAAGTTAAGTGGTTGTACAGCAATGGATTTTGTGTCAGAAGCTCCAAATTCTACACAGAACTTGACCTCGGACTTGCTGTGTGACCTAGGAAAAATTGCTACCCCTCTCGTGGCCTCACTTTACTTGTGTTTAAAAAGATTAGAATTCCTGTAACTCCCCATTCTTCAATTCTGTGAATGAAAAGCTCACCCTTAGACAAACTCAGTAACGGATGTTTTGTGCCTCCACCCTTGAAAACGACAATTCTCCTCAACCAGCACCTTATCTGAAGCCACCCTTCTCTGCCTTGTCCGCACCAGGAGCATTGCTATCTCATAAGGGGTGTCCTTTGGATGTTTGTGAACAAAAAAACGAGCATCTTATCTGGTCACTCGCTCATGCACCATCCTGCCCTTGGAAAACGTGAATGGATTTGCAGAATTCGTGGCCTCTCCCAGGAGTGGATAGAAAGGCAGCCTCGGCTTTCTTGGAAAGATTGTGCAATTTCATGCTGCTATCAGGGCTGACATGGAGGCAACTCCTAGCCCTGGACCCTTCAGCTAAGTTCAACTTCAGGTCAAGTCAGGGGCCCCCAGCAGCTCAAGGGCACAGGATCCACAAGGAAGAAATTCCAGAACACTGCCAGAAGCTAACAACAGTTCCCAGCTGTTCCCAATCGCCTCCTGCCATTGAAGCCGTTTGGGGTGGGGGGCTTCACACAGACACAGCAGAAGGAGGGGGTCAAATGGACAGCAGTGCCTCTGGGCCAGGGTGGAGGACAGGCCAGTGAGAACAGACGTCTCTTTGTTATTGGCAGCTCCTGCACATGGCCCCAAGACCCTTGGCAGAGACCTCCCTCTCCCTGGACCCCTGGGGGACCTTGACATCAGCTGTATTAATGCCCCAGCCTGTGAAATGACTTGAAAACTCCTGCTTCCCGCTTGCCTAGGACCAGCAGCCTTGCTCTGCAATTCCTTTTAGAGGACATGCTGTGAAACTCTCCTATTTAAAAGGTAGCTCCGGGCCAGCCAAGTGGTTCACTTGTTAAGAGCTGGCTTGAGAGTGCAAGCTCTGAGCAGCAGGGCCGCCAGTTCGGATCCCATATGAGGGTCAGTGACACTGCGCTCTCTACAGCTAAGATGGTGAACAACAGCTCAACCTGGAGCTGGGCTGCTGTGAGTTGCTGGGAACGGCATAGGCTGCAGTGGGACTGCAGTGGGCTGCCATGAGCTACCGTGAGTGGCTGGCAGCCAGTGTGAGCGGCTGGCGGCCGACTGCCTCAGCCAGGAAGAGCGCAATGATAACACCAACATGGGCCAGTGAAGCAACGTCCTCCACAACTAGACTGAAGAAGGACAGCAACTTGTCTGTTCCCCTTCCCCGATTCCCCAATGCTGTTCCCTCCCCCAATTCCCCAATAAAATATTTTTTAAAAATAAAAAATATTAAAGAAAGCTCCGAACAGATCTCCCTTGAGTGGAATCAAAACAACACCAACCTTAGAATGCATTTTGCTTGGAATGTTCCCCCCCCCCCGACTCTATGTCTTGCCAGCTCCCCTCATCCCTGGGTCTCATCTGTGATGCGATGCCTTCCTCACCTACCCTCCACAAACCAACTCCTGCCCCTCCTCCCAACACATGCATCCATTTTCCCTGGGTTTTTTCCTTCCTGGAAGTCGACTTGTACTTGTGCTTGTGTGTGTCTATAGAGTGATTGTGTCCCTCACTCCAATCTCATGAGGGTGGGGGACATGCTGGTTTTTCCAGCATCGTCTACTACAAGCCCACACACTGCCTGGTACGCCGTAAGTGGCCAAACAATAGTTGTTGACAAAATGAATTGATTCATGAATGAACGAACAATTACTATAGAAAGTACGATCTTCAGAATCCTCTAGAGAAAACTTTAGCTTTATTAAGCGTTATGAAGTCCTTAATACAGGGTAGCATAACTGTTCCTTTATGGTTATGTAAAATAAATACAGTGATGGAGAGGCTAGTCGTTTGCCCTCAAGGAGTTCACAGGCTACCGTGGGAAGCAGACGTGAAATTTACAGATTACGCACACTGCATTCTCATTAAATCCTCCTGTACAGGGTAAGCATCATGACCCACATTTGACCAAGAGGGGCTCCCAGGCTCAGGGACTTTAAATTCTTGACTCAAACCACAGAGCTAATGAGTTTCAGAGCTGGAATCAAGAGCTCCTGATTCCTCAGCCAGAGAGGGTCCTATTCTCTATTATCCTGCCCTTCTGGACTTGGATTGTTTTTTGGTTTTATTATCATCATCATCATCATCAATCATTGCTCTTGTACATAGATGGGTCCAAAGTTCTCCTGACCCACATCGTTTGCCAGGAGTGAGACTCCGGTAGGGCCCGGAGGTGGTCTTACCAGTGGACCCTGTCACCCTGCTCTCTGTTCCAAACTGAGAAGAAAGAAACTTGGGCCCCAGATGCCAGCGACCACTCTCGCCCCACTGAGCTGGCTTTCCCATCTTTCCTGGCTCAGGAGTTTTAGAGGGTTTGTGCTGAAGAGGCTTCCTTTGAATGCCAGCAACCATGAAAGAGGTGCATGATTAGCAACTGACAGCTCGGTCTAATCTAATCACATCAGCACCCGGAAGGGAAGGGTGTTCTGACTTAGAAAGGGTTCCCTGCAGAGCGTGGCCGGTCAGTGACACCCCGCGAGCAAACGCCCTTCACTGGGTTTGGACTCACACAAAACTGGCTCTGACACCAACAGTGGTGTTTTGGGCAAGTCACTCAAAATCTTTGACCTTCACCTTCCTAATCTGAAAAATAGATTCTCTTGGTTTGCTGTGAAGGCCAAACAAGATAAATCATACAACAGTAAGAAGTGTTAGCTCTCGCCACCATCCCCTCTGGCTTTTAAACCTTTGTTTTCCTCCCCCTTTTTCCTATTCCAAGTTTGGTCTTTATCTCATTCTGTTATTTTCTGACTGTTCCTCATATTATCAAGTCCTTTAGATTCTGACCATCTCTACTGGGACTAAGTCCTACCTCCCAGTGGTCAGCATGCAGGAGAACCTAAAAAAAGGAGCAATTCAGTTTTCTGGAGGTAGTCAAGAACAGCTGTATAGAGGAGGTAATTTTGAACTAATTATTGATGGTAGAGCACAAGGATCCTCAGAGCATGGAGAGGTTGGGGTGTCCTGGTCAGTGTAACAGAGCAGCCGCTTAGCACTGGGCCAGAGCCTACAGGGAGATGGGCATTGGCGAAGTTTCATGGGACCATTGTGAAAGCTCTGATGTCACCCAGAAGCCTTTAAATGCCATCCTGTGACTCTGGGAGGGTTTTAAACGGGGGAGGGAAATGATCCTATCTGTGTTTTTGCTGCAGTCCATGTTAGCAGTGGAAGGGATGGACAGGAGAGAGAGGAGAAACAAGAGGCTAAGAGACAATTAGGTTTCAGGGTAAACCCAGGCAAGGTAAAATAAGCGTCCAGATTAGGGCAAAAGATAATCCAGATGAGGGAATGTTTCAAGGGACATGCCTTAAACACAACACACGAGGATTTGCCCATTGATTTATGCGGGAGGCAATGGAAAAAGAGCATAAAAATGCCTCTAAGGTTTCTAGCTTGGGAGGCCAGGTTCCCAGGGTCACCATTAACAGAGATTTGGGGTATAAGAGAGACACACCCTTAGCAGGGAGAGAACATGAGTTTAGTTTGTGACATGCAGTGTTGGAGTTACCAATGGGACATCCAGGTGATGTCCAAATGGCATGAGAGCAAATGGATCTGGGTTGGAACCGAGACGTCTGGGTTGGAGGTATAGTTTGGGGGCCATTTAGCATGAAAGCAATTAACAGAAGCTATGGGAATGGATGAGTGCACCACCAGGATAGAGTTCCTACTAAGAAAGTAAGAAAGAAAAAAAGAAAGAGAGAGCGAGAGCGAGAGCGAGAGCGAGAGCGAGAGCGAGAGCGAGAGCGAGAGCGAGAGCGAGAGAGAGAGAGAGAGAGAGAGAGAGAGAGAGAGAGAGAAGGGAGGGAGGGAGGAAGGAAGAAAGGAAGCTGAAACACCAGCATTTCAGAGACATTCAGAGAAGGGGAACCCAGGTAAGGAGAGCAGGAAGAAATGGGCAGAAAAATAGAATTAGGAAAGGCCGAGAGGGCCTGGTGAGGGGAAAGGCAGCTATATGGTGGTTACACACATTTATTCATATGCTAAAATTCATAGAACTACACACCAAAATAACTCAATTTTTCTATGTAGTAACTTAAAAAACAAAATCAATAAAATAGGAAAAGAAAAAGTCACAAAGATCCTACCTATCAACCGAGGAAACCTCTATTAACATTTTGGCAGAGTTCTAGACGTTTTCCCCCCTTAGGCACTTTTTGAAATGGCATTGTATGTGCAATTAGCAACTACAGATGTAATGGCTCCTAATTTACATTACATTGCGTTAGAATTCCACGTGTTAAGTACGAACCGGGCTGCCAGCACAGGGAAGGAAGAAGGGAAGAAAGGAAAAGAGGGTGGCAGCGAGGGAGGGAGGCACCTGAGATACTGTTGAATTCAGCAGAAGGGAAGATAGCATAAGCCTGAGAAGAGGATATGATTTCATTCAAATTCACTTCAAATCCTACCTAAAACTTAGAAGTATAGAGCCTTTTAGAAAGCTCTGTCTCTATTTTTCAAAGGACAAAACGATCTGTTTTTCTCTGGAAAGGGAGGCGATGGCCATTGCACGCACTAGCGCAAACTCCTCTTACGCGTGGTACTGTCGCCATCTGCTGGGCGTGGATGATATCACCACAGAGCGCAAGCCTGTTCGAGGATCCCGGACCTAACCCAGGATTGCCTCCGCCTGGCCCCCTCTCCCATCAAATTCTCCACCACGAAGAATTAACCATCAAACCTATGACTAGGGAATGTAGGGGTTCGAACCCAATTGAGTGTGAGGGGGACTGGATGTGATTTAAGCCTGGGCCTTCTTATGGAAATAATGACCCCAAGGCCCAGGCACCCAGCCTTGCTGCCAGTGTGGTGAGACTTGGGGTTCACCAAACAAGGCCACGGGTTTTGCTTCCAAACAGATGAGCGTTTGGGGTTCACATCACAGCAATGGCCTTAATAGGAAGTTGATTGTTTTGCCTCCAACTGGCCTGTCTCCTCTCTCAATGTCTTGGTTCTAGACTTGGAGTAAGAAAAGGGGTGTAACTAATTAGCATCTTCAAACATTGCGTCTTCCCATAGTATCTGCATAATAAAGGAAACACAAGCAAGCAAAGCCTATCTGGGAAGATGAGGGCTCCTCTCGGACCCCAAGGGCAGAAGGGATTTGGAGTGAGTTTTCCTCACCCACGTCTACGACCCCACCCCAGAGACCACCGGGCTGCTTACACATAGCATTGAGCCTTGTAACGTCACCTCATTTAATCTTGTGACTATGGCCCGAAGATGAGACGTGTTTTATTCTCTCTCTCCACGTAGATTACCCACTGAGAGCCTCGGGGATATATGAGGCTGGGTGATGCTCAAATATGAGCTTAGGGCCCCCAAAGTGCTGGGGTTGGTTTCATATAAGAACTGAGACTAATGATTCTTGGGCCCCGAGTGCAGCCACGTAAACAGGTGTGGGCTTCACAGCTGCCTCCAGCAAGAGAGGAAGGCCAGGCAAGCAGGTGGCACAGGCAAGGATGAGAGAGGCGAGACGGAGGGACCCTCGCTACCCACCCACGGAAAAGGCTACATCTCAAGCCTCTGGTGCACACCTATGAGTCACAGCCATGACCTCATCCTTAGGGGAGCTTCATACTAGATACTCCATTAACCACAATAATCAGATAATAGCAACTTTTGGTAAAAGAGAAAAGAGTTAACATCCTGTTCACCGGCAAGGAAAGCCAAAATGCCAGTTCGTTTCATTCTGGGACTGAGTCTCCCTGCCATGCCTAAGGCCTCTTCTCTTCCTTAATGATGCCACTCAGAGGAACTAGCAAGACCCTGGTTTCCGGTGTGTTCTGCTGTTGTTAGCATAGCACGTTTATTTAGTGCCAGCTGTGGCCAGAAACCATAAGGACCCATGGGGGATACGACAGTCCGTCAAACAGACGCAGGCTCTGTCCCGCCGGAGCTCAGCGCATGGAGGCAGCGTCATGGTGGGGAGCTGGCTCAGGGACCAGACAGCCAGGCTCCCGTCCACTACTTCCTACCTCAGTGATCACTTCTCTGTGCCTGGAAAACGCAGATGACAATAAGGCTGACCTCATAAGCCTGGTGTGTATGGCGTGACTGTGCCAGGTCCATGGGAAGCACTTAACGTAAGTAATCGTTATCATGTGACAAGTCCTAAGGGTCTCCATTCTAACATAATAACTGTACTGAACGGTGCAGATTATAGTTTTCAAAGGGGAGGAGATGGCCGTGCGAATGCATGGACTTAAAACCTCCCTTGGACACGGTGTTGGGCAGGGTCACGGTCCCAAGGACCTGGAACTTGACATGAGAGAGACTTGGAAGATGTGACTGAGCTGAGGGCCTGGAGATAAGGAGAGGATCCTGATGACCCAGGTGGGCCCAGTGTAATCGCAAGGGTCTATAAAGGGGGGCAGGGCGCTCAGTCAGAGGTAGAGGATGACGATGCCATGTGATCCCTTGGCCAGGAGTCAAGGAATGTGGGTGGCGTCTAAAAGTTGAAAAAAGCAAGGAAGCCTCCAGAAAGTACAGGAGCCTGTCAATACCTAGATGTTAGCCACTTAAGGCTCATGTCGGACTTCTGGCTTCCAGGCGACAAAAGAAGAAGTGTATGTTATTAACCACGAAGCTTGGGGCAATTTTTCACAGCCACAGTAGAAAAGTAATACAGGTTTGAATAAGCACATCAGCTTATTGGCCTTACGGTATGTTCCTTTTGAAAGACAGCATAATGGAGCAGGAGTTTGAATCCTGCTTTACTGTGTGACTTTGGATCACTTCCTTAACCTCTCTGAGCCTTACAGTTCCACCTTTAAACATAACTATGTCAAGCGTTAGTTGCAAAAGCACACAGTAGGCACTCACCGCCTCCCATTAAAAAATACAGGGCCCTCCCCTCACCCCCCAAAGAGCTGATTCTTTAACGCCTTCAAGTTTTGTGCACTCTGGTTAAACGTGTCCACTTGTACACAGGCCACTGTCCATTTCTAAGTACTTGACTTCTCGTTGCTGTTAGAAGTTGGGACTGACAACCTAGATACCATGTGTTTGCCAGAGATAATATTTTGGTTTCTGTTGCCATGGCCTGCTGATAACCTGAGCTCCACCCAGCCATGCACCTAACCCACTCCTCCTTGTCAGGGAGTCAGAGACCCCCTGGCTGAGGGTCTGTCCTC
>NW_017731428.1:195806-197016 GCF_001890085.2 Hipposideros armiger | reverse complement strand
GCTTCCCAGAGTTTGCAAAGGAAGCAGGCCACGTGGCAGGAGAAAATGGATAGATGGTCGCGGAAGTCTGACATGGAGCCCAAGTCAGCCACCCCACCCCCCGCCACTCCCGCCCCCGGAAGGATGACATTTGTTTGACGTTTCTGGTCTTAGCTTAAAGTTGTGTAAAACTGTGCGTTCCACTCCCTCTTAGAGTGATGTTGGTTTGAACGTGTAATTAACATTTTAAATCGGTCATGACTAAGGAGGGGAATAAAGACGTCCCTCTCGAGATTCACCTGTGTCTTTATCGCCTATAGAACTCAATTTTAGAAGTTAGGTTTTAACACCCCTCAAATCCATTTCTCAGAGATGCTCAGAAAAAAATGGGGCAAGAAGAATTTGGTTGGAGGGAGGACAGACCAAGGATGCAGAGCAGGAAACAGTGTGTCAACAGCTCCGTGACAGACATGGGACTTAAATGGAAACGGCGCTAACAGAGGCAAGAAAGCTGATGTACCTGCCATCGCTGGTCCTTCTGAAGGACAGAGAGGCAGTAGAAGGCGAGGGCCTTGTTGTGATTCACCTGTGATGAGCCCAGAATAAGGAAAGTGCAGGAAAGAACTGACCACCCCACACACAAAG
Organism: Hipposideros armiger; assembly: GCF_001890085.2. Classification (NCBI taxonomy): domain Eukaryota; kingdom Metazoa; phylum Chordata; class Mammalia; order Chiroptera; family Hipposideridae; genus Hipposideros; species Hipposideros armiger. Next base: position 196,392 of record NW_017731428.1, on the reverse strand, counting down.
AACATCATCTTGCTGGGCCCCCTTACGTCACAGACAGGAGACAGAGGTCCAGAGAGAAGTGACCTGCCCAAAGATGGTGGCTGTTCGTCTAGAGCAGCGGTTCTCAACCTGTGGGTCGCGACCCCTTTGGGGGTCAAACGACCCTTTCACAGGGGTCGCCGGGTACTCGTATGTGGGCGTATCTGCATGTGGGCCTGGAGACGGATAGAGGAGCGGTGTCTCGGTTCCTAAGACCATCGAAACTATGTGTTTTCCAATGGTCTTAGGCGACCCCTGTGAAAGGTTGAGAACCACTGGTCTAGAGCCAAGATGAGATCAGCCTCGTCCTCTGCCCCAGGCCTGGGCTCTGCCCCTCCGGCCACGCTGCTCTCAGCCCCAGCGTCTCCCCTTACAGAACCTGGTTCCTAATTCATCATGAGGCTTCAAGGGCTTCTGTGATGGGCACGGAAGTGCAGCACCTTGACCTGCAATCAATCACTGCAGCTAATGGTCTCACTGCCCGTGACCAACTGCACCCAGCCCTGTTCTCACTCAGTCATGCAGCCGAACAGCTGAGGCCACTGCCTGCCCTGAGGGACGGGCAGGA
>NW_017731428.1:187037-194261 GCF_001890085.2 Hipposideros armiger | reverse complement strand
GGGAATGGCAACTGGCAAGCACAGTGAGAAATCATACAGCCCTCCTTGAATGAGAGGGACGGACTTAGAAAGAGGCGAAGCTTTCCTGACATACTCCCTGTGAATGACGGAGGGAGTTATGCTTTTGTTTTATTTCCTGCAGCCCAGTTGGACCTCTTGGGCTGGTGAGGCTTGTAAACCAGTTCATTACATAAGAATCCACACATTGTAAATGACATTCACAGCAAGCATCCAGAAATGAGGATTTGGGTGGCTCTGGGCTTCCTGAGTAGCTGTCAAAATCCTCACCCACCTATCAGAGTCATCATATTTCTCTTCTTCCCAAGGAGGAAAAGGCTTATGTCATGAGTCCCACTAGAATGTAATAACATGAGGACAGGGAATGTATCAATTGTATTTGTGTCTATAGCCCAGTGCCTAGCAGACTACCTGGCAAAGTTTACCCCTAATAAATATTCACCGGTTGAATGAATGAAGGGGAAGGGCCAGACATCACTAATTTTTGCACTTCAGCAGCACTTAATCCAGAGCCTTGCCTACAGTGTGTGCTCTATAGGTGTTTACTGGATTGCATTTATTTCAAAACATATAAGAGAGGATTCCAATCAGATTTTCTTGTTTTGGGTTAGTGCAACTTTAGGATGGCAGCTGGATTTGAGTGATCTATGTACCAACATCCCCGAAATGCATAGCTTCCAATCCTGAAACAAGAATGGTCACAGATGCGAGGGACTTCCTCGCAAACAAGCCATGGTCTACTTTCTGTGTCATTCCTGTTGCCGTGCAAGTGCTGCTGAAGCTCGTGTCACCGACATTTGAAGACAAATGTTATCCTTCCTGAGATGCGAATTCTTAGTGGTCATTCTTAGTGACCCACAAGGAGAAATACCGGCCGTGTATGCACGTTCCTCCCCCAAACCGAGGCAAACTCCACGCCTCCCAGGGTCTTCCCACCTCCCAGCCTCTGCACTGCCAGGTANAGCCATAGTGCCTGTGCTCTGAACACAGGAATAATCACCATCATCATCATCATCTGCCTGAGGCTTTCAGGGTTCTGATCCAAGGAAAGAAAGCACACAGCAAAATGTCTGAGGCATATTACTTAACACGTGGCACATTTTGGCATTCAATAAATTTCCCATCTCAGGCAGTGCATTCTCGTTTTTCAGTCGGTGCTTAGGAATCTCCTGATTAGCTACAGCTGGATGACACACACGGCTGCTCCAGGGCGGCCCAGGATTTGAAATTAAACGTTTTGTGCATAGAATGAGCTCCAAGTGCCAGGCAGGCATCTCTCCCCGCAGGCTGGCTCTGGGGCTGGGCACACTCGCTAATGGTGGGTGTTAGCTCAGGGTCGCCACCAGCCACGGAAGACAGAGCAGAGCAGCAAGAAATCGGGAGCAGTTTACCCTCTGAGGCACAAGCCTGCTCTAGGAGGTCTGCCTTCAGCCAACAAGACCTGAATCGTTGGGCTGGTGCTGGGGATAAGGCTACAATCCCTGGGGACAGGGTCTCGCTGGGGCAAGGCAGGGCTGGGAAGCATCTCCATTATGACAACAAGGATGTGGGTACAGAGAGTAAGGAAGGGGTGAGTGGCTGGTGTCAAGAGAGTTTCATAATAGGCAACTAGGCAAAAAATGAGGACAAGAGGAGCAGCTCATGTGGGACCTGAAGTTTAGTTTCCCTCAACTCATCTAGAGTTTCTGAAAACTCCTGCCATGGGACAGGGGGATCCTGAGAGCTTGGTGGGGGGCGGAGGGGGCATAGGTGAGGCTCAGGGGTTCTGGCTGGCAGCAGAAGAGGCTTCCCAAGACTGCAGCTGGATGAGCACTTGTCAGGCATCTGGTACAGGGTCTGCCACCCCGTGGTTGCACCCTCCACCCCCTCCCGGATCATCAGAAAGCATCTAAGGGCTGCTTACATGATAACACTTTAGTTCCAAATACAGAGACGACACAAGTCTCCGAAACCTGAACCTGGCAGAGACATCCCCGTGAGCAGTCCCCCTATAAAGTCGGCACTCATCATGAGAACTACAATCCCATAGGCATGCGTCTGTTGTCAAAAGTGATGTGACCGCTGTGGGGAGGCGGGAGCCCCTAGAATGGCGCCGAGTCTCTCGAGGAGCAGGGATGGGACAGTCCCCAGACGTCAATGGAGCTTTGTGGCCTCCGTGGAAAGAGGGGAACACCCTGTCTCAGGAATGCAACCCCCAGAGCGCTGAACACAGCCACTGTTGGCCATGATGAAACCCCAAACGCTCTGGGTGTGCTGGGCTTTTTTTTTTTTTCAGCGTATTCGGCTGCCACTGAGGACCCTTGGAAATGTAGAAAGCGTACCACCCAAGCCATGAAATGCCCAGACAGCTTGGGACAGAGACAAGAACAAGGAGCCAATGAGCTTGGGGCAGAGTGTCTCAAACAAATAAACATGCGGTAAAGGCATTTCCATAGCCAGTAAATACTGTCTTTCAGGAGGCTCGGAAGGAGACCAAACAGCCTCCCCCACCATCCTCCGATACAAGAGTGACACTGTGTATCTAAGGAGAGAGCGGCCAGACGCCGAATCCAGATTTCCTAGCCACCCTTTAATTTATAGGCCATAAATGATGGAGCCCATGATCTATTGGCCCTGCTCAGGGGGGATTTATTCTGGCTACAAGCACACACAGAGGCCACTGATAGAAGTAATGGCCTCGGGTAGGAAAAGGTCGGGCTCTCACTAAATGCTAAGTAAAGACATTTGGAGCAGACAGTTCTATTACTGAGCAATAGTTCCAAACACAGCACAGGAAGCAGCTCACACTACCCATCCCAGCTGAGGTCAAGCTGGCAGACCCCGAACGCTACCACAGGAGACAGCCTGAGGGAGCTGGCAGCTGGCAGCCTACCTGGATCTCCAGTGACCTTTCCACTGCATCTCTTTCCTAGGCGTCCTCTTGCCTCAGCTTCTGCCTCATCACTACCTGCTCTCAGGTAAAGGTTGGCTCCACTCCTTCACATGAGCAGTGAGAGGACAGTGCCACGAGGGCCTAGACCTCATCTGTCCCATGATCGCTGTGCCTGTCAGGCAATAGAGACTCAAGACATCTTTGTTCCATGAATAAAGAGACAGAAACGGTCTGTTTCTATTCATTCATTCATCAAGCCATNCAAAAGCACACAGTAGGCACTCACCGCCTCCCATTAAAAAATACAGGGCCCTCCCCTCACCCCCCAAAGAGCTGATTCTTTAACGCCTTCAAGTTTTGTGCACTCCGGTTAAACGTGTCCACTTGTACACAGGCCACTGTCCATTTCTAAGTACTTGACTTCTCGTTGCTGTTAGAAGTTGGGACTGACAACCTAGATACCATGTGTTTGCCAGAGATAATATTTTCGTTTCTGTTGCCATGGCCTGCTGATAACCTGAGCTCCACCCAGCCATGCACCTAACCCACTCCTCCTTGTCAGGGAGTCAGAGACCCCCTGGCTGAGGGTCTGTCCTCTGCTCTAGGCCACCTTGTCATCAGTACATCAATTCACCGCCATCTCACCCTATCCTCCAACGGTAGAGAGATAAGGTCGGAGCCTTCACATGCCCACGGGCTATACCACCGCTATTCTTACTGCTTCCAACAATAACAACTGGCTGGCATATGTTGGCTGCAGGGCCCTGCGCTGGAGACTTTATGAGACTGGGGGAGTGGGAGGGGGGCAGGGTTTTCCATCTCTCCCAGTGTTTCCCAGGGAGGATTTGGGGAAGAAGAAGAAAAATGCAGCCTTGTTAATATAATAACACACAGGATTTCTGCACAAAGCGGTGGTCCATATTGGCACACAAGTCAGTTTGTCTTACAGCAGCTTCCCTCTTAGACAAGACAAAGCCCCCTCCCCACGGGGACCCCCTCCCCTGCTCCATCTCTGCTCCAGAAGGGACTCCCTTGAGCTAAGGTGTTCATTCACCCTAAACACTGTCAAAGAGTAACCAGATGGAACCCTTGGCGGGAAGGGAGGCACTGTGGGGACGCTGAGGAGAATGAAAGGGGAAAGTCCCGGTCCTCAGACTGAGAAGGAGAGCCCGTGGTGCCCATCCTCCAGACCCTGTCCACCCCCCGGTCATCTAACAGTGTGGCTTTCATCTTGGCACAGGCAGCCTGACTGTTTTGCTTTTCACAGATATCTCATTTTTTACAAATTGAAGGCTTGTGGCAACCCTGCCTCCAGCCGAGTCCGTCAGTTCCCTTGTTCCCGGTGAAGATGATTGAAGTGACAACAAAGGATTTAGAATGCTAGATAAATGTAGACGATAAAGCGGCTGCAGGGTTTGAGAGGACTGACTCCAGTTTTGAGAGAAGTTCTCCTGTGGGTAAAATGCTATCACACACCATTGCATACTACAGAGAAATCGCTCGTGAAAGGAAGAAGCAATCGATGTGACAAACCTCACAGTTGTCTTATTTTAAGAAATGGACACAGCCACCCCCTCCTGCAGCAACCTCAGCCCTAACCTGTCAGCAGCCACCCACATCGAGGCAGGACCCTCCACCAGCAAGATTACAGCTCGCCGAAGGTTCAGCTGATGGTTAGCATTTTTTAAGCAATCAAGTATTTTTTAATAAAGGCATGTACATTTTTTCAAACACAATGCTATTGCACACTTAATCGATGACAGCGTAATGTAAACGTGACTTCTGTGTCCACTAGGAAACCAAACATTGGGTGGCTCGCTTTATTGCAGTACTTGTTTCCTTGCGGGGGTCTGGACCGGAACCCGCCCCATCTCCAAGGCGTGCCTGTCATGACCTGCACCGCCCCTCTTTCCCAAGGGTCCAGAGTGAGTGAAGACACTGCCTGCCTACATGCACCACCTCTTCTGCCCTCACGAGAACCTGTTGAGACAGTTATTTCAGCCCCATGATGTGCATGAAAGGTGGGCGCCCAGGGATCAGCGTGTCCAGGTCCATGGCCAGTCGGGGGCAGGATCCAAACCACAGTCACCCAAGGCCCGTGCCTCTCGTCCCCATCAAGGCGTCCAGAGCCAAGAGCATTTCCAGGGCCTCTTGCAATGAGGCCCCGAGTCCTGGGTGGTCCAGAAACCTTGAAGCAAGCAGCGAGGTCTATCCCGGAACAAGTGAAGAACTGGACATGAAGGGTCCATCCCCAGCTGGGAACAGGATAAAGTCACCTCTCCACACAGCACCTTCCTGCAGGAGGAGGCGAATCTACCGCAGAGTCTTGGAAGAAGGCCAGGGACGTTTGCAGAGAGCGGCACTTGGGGTCGGCGGGAATGTGGACAGGGGTGGCAAGGGATGCCGCACAGCTGCTGAGAGGGGAGGCAGCCCTGAGCCAGGGGGTCTGCAGAAATGCCCCTGAGCTCTGGGCACAGCCGGAAATCAGGCCAAACAGCCAGTGTACTCCTGCACCCACGTGGAGGAATGCACTTCCCAAAGCACCTACTGTGTGTGGCAGGCACAGCGCTGTGGGCTTGCAGGGGTGCTATTTGGGACAGTCAGAGGCCTCGTCAGGGTCGAAAGCCCCTCTGCTTCCAGCCTGTGCAGGCCTGAAGCCTCACTCACTTAGGGGTCTGCTTCCGTTCAAGTTTAGTCCTGTCCTGGGCCTTTCTGTTTAAACTGAACTGGACCACATGGCCCTGAAAAGACCTACGCTGAGCGACTCCTCTCAGCTCACAGCTGGTGCCGAATGCTCAGCGCACATAAGAAGCGCTGATTTCAGAGATCCAGTTAAGAGGCGTGTTTAACAGGCATCCCCAGGCCACACTTGGAAGGCATCGCTCCTTTTCTAGGCCGCTGCCCCAAGGCCCTCCTTTTTCAGACCAGCGCTAACTAGTGGTGCTAATGCCCCTGCTCTCAGAACGCCTGGCTTCTGCCCCCCCATCCGGGCCAGCTTCTTCGTTTTAACAGCCCAAGGGTGTGGTTAGCATGTTGGGCACAAGGCACCTGGGGGAAACTTGCCCTGTGTTCCACTAGCCCAGCTGTGCACACAGGCCATCACCCTTCCCTTACATTTTTCTTCCCTGGAAGGTTCTTCTTTTCAGCTTTCTGGACCCCAGTGTCCCTTTCTCCTCATTTGACTCAAGCCTCTCTTCTCCAGGCTAAGCGCCTTCACCTGACCCTGCCCAGGCACCCCTGATCCAGCCTTGACCCTAACAAGCTTCACCATCGGAGCTCCCTCCTTGCCCACCGAGGAGCCATGGCAGGAGAGACTCCTGGAAGCCTCCAGAAGTTCTCGGGTGTCCCAAAATCAGGTGGTCAGGCAGGAAGGAGAAACAGAGCACATAACTGCTTCCCAGAGTTTGCAAAGGAAGCAGGCCACGTGGCAGGAGAAAATGGATAGATGGTCGCGGAAGTCTGACATGGAGCCCAAGTCAGCCACCCCCCCCCCCGCCACTCCCGCCCCCGGAAGGATGACATTTGTTTGACGTTTCTGGTCTTAGCTTAAAGTTGTGTNATGAGATGATCTATTCTTGGTTATTCTAGGAAATCACCTTTCAAATTTTTAAGGAAGCTGAAAGTATGCTTTACTCTTTCCAAAGTCCAAGTGAAGAAACAGAAAGGGATGTTTCAATGCTGGGATTCCTGGCAAGTAGTGGGTGCTAAATAAATATTTGTTAAATGAATGAATGAATGAATGAATGAATGAATATGTGGGCACAAGGGCCTGCTTTTGCATCCTGAGTGAATTATGGCCTCAGAAAATGTCTGAAAACATAGATATGCATCTATGCAGTGGTTTTAAAATAAGTCCACAAATTCTTTGGTGCATCTCCCTTCAAGATCTGAAGCTTCAATTGGGCTTGGTGACTACTAACAGTACAATATGGCAGAATTCGCAGTGTGTGACTAGGTCATGAAAGCCATGGAAATTTTGTCCTCCCTCTCCCTAGCTCCATCTCTCTTTCTCTCTCACATCATTCACTTTGGGGGAAGTGACCCTCCATGTCGGGAGGACACTCAAGCCATCTATGGAGAGGCCCACGTGGTGAGAAACTGAGGCCTCCTGCCAACAGCCTTGTGAGAAAACAATCCTCAAAACCTATTCTCCAGCTTCAGGCAAGCCTTCAGATGACTGCGGCCTGTGCCAACACTAGATTGCGATCACAGCAGATACTCCAAGCTTGTACCACCCAGCTGAGGCCACTCTCAAAGTCATGACCTATAGAAACAGGGAACTATAAACTAAATGTTTGCTGTTTCAAGCCACTATGTTTTGAGGTGATTTACTA
>NW_017731428.1:176689-185122 GCF_001890085.2 Hipposideros armiger | reverse complement strand
CCTCTCTCCCCGCTAACCGATCGCAATAGTCCCCTAACTGAAGACAAGCGTTTGCTTCCACCAAGACCGTGAATCCCAACGTTTTCACCAGCCCTGCTTTCATATGTGTTGACTAAGATTCCAATAGTTTGAAAGAGTGTAATTGCTTGCCTGAATGTGTTTAGAAATAATATAGCCCTGCTTATTGAAACACGTTTAAAACACTTGATCAGCTATTGCTTTTGCTTAGCATGAGACGATCAGATTTATCACAGTATCTGTAATAACCCCAGCATAAGCAGATGACATTTTCCTAAGTTATATAGCTTTTCTGAATCGTTGAAAATAGCTCAAAGTTCCCCATAATTCAGGTCTTACCTCCCAGAGATCTTTCAGGGAGTCACTTAATACAGTCAGTGTAGTGTTGAAAGAGGACGATTCTATTCTGAGGATATAAAAAGAAACCAGTGTTAACCCCCTCTGCCTTTGCCCCATTTCTCCCAGTCTAGTTCAAGTGAACACAACGGGGAGGAAGCTGAAAGGGAGAGGAAGGGGAAGACGGGGGAGAGGGGGTGGGAGAGCAGAGGTGGGAGAGGGGAGGCTGCCTTTAATTCAAAAGTCCCAACGCAAATTAAGGAGAGAGCGCCTGCATCGCCAGCAGCGTCCTGCCGTTAGACAACGCTGCCACCTTCTGGCCTAAACTGGAAATTCATGAGACCATATCGCCAGTCACTGTCATTCAACACACAAACGACAAAGATGGGATCCTATACGCCAATAGAGTTTTAAAATATACACATGTATCCCCAAGGTATTCCTGGGATCTATTTAAACAAGAATTAACTATACCCACTTTTCTGGCTCCTACCTTTTAAAATATACCGCCGCGTTCCTGGACCATTAGAGAAACGTCTTCAGTGTTCTCTCCGCTTCCAATCCGTTCCCCCACCTTGCAGCCAGAGTCTCCTGCCATTTGGGGCAACATGGAAGGACCCTGAAGGCCTTGGGCTAAGTGAAATAAGTCACACAGAAAGACAAATTCTGTATATCACTTCTATGTGGAATCTAAAAAAATATACAAACTCATAGATAACAGAGGACAGATTGGTGGCTGCTGGTAGCAGAAGAGAAACGGGCCTGTCTAGACTGGCTGCCCACCAGGGAGGGTTCAGGCCTCGGCCAGCTGCCGCAGCAAACAGAGGGTCCCATACTGGGCAGACAGGGGCTTCCTGGCTTCCAGGTCCCAGGCTGACCCAGGGCCACGCGGCTCCACCTTCAGGCCACACCCCTCCAGCAGGCCACAGGTGATGGCCAGGCCCCCACCCTGGAGTGGGGCTCAGGGCTCGGGGCTCCGGTCGAGGCTCCAGTACTTGAAACTGGACTCCAGGGCTTTCTTTACCTGGAAGAAACAGTCCCAGGTGTTACAGGTCAGCCTTTGGGGTCCGGAAGAGAGAACTTTCTGTCCCAAGAGCCAGGGGTCATGCAGGGTAGCTAGAAGGACAACAGCTTTGGAGTCCAGGGGACCAGGAGTCATGCCCTGGTCACGTCTTGTGAGCAATGTGACCATGGATATGTTATTGGAAATCCCTGAGTATTGGTTCCTCGGCTGCTAAACGCTGATACTAACATCTACCCTGTGGAATAGTGGTGTTTGAATGGTGTAGGTATACACATGTGTGTGCCATGTATGTGTGTATGCATATGCCTGTATACACATATGTACTCACACATACATACATGGAGAGAGAAGGGGAGAGCGACTTGCAAATAGTAACCGTGTGAGTACAGCAGGGGTATGACTGGGGTGCCCTGAGCTCCCCAAACTCAAATTCCAAAACGGCTGTTTCAGAACTATGGGGGCTGTCTGCAGGGGCTGCCATGGAAACTGAGACCTTCCTGAGGTAGACTCATGCCCACTGGACCTGCTCCCCAGAGGCAGATGCAGCCCGGGCCACACCAGAACCCCGTCTCCGCTCCCCGCAGAAGCCTGAGTCATCCCCCTTCCCTCAGAATCACTCCGCTCTCCGGCGCCCTNAGAATTGAGTGATTTGTCCCAGATCCCAGAAAGTGGCCAGGCTGACTTGGAACAAGAATAGAAATCTCTGACTCCTGGTCCAGGGCCCTTCCCAGTAATCGCGCTATTTCTCAGACAGTAGAGTTACCGCTCACTGGCAGTAAGATTCTATAGTGAGCCCTCCCTGGGGAAATCGTGTCCTCAGAAAGCCCAGGGTCCCTCGGGTTGCATCTAGGGTGTGATGTAGAGCTGGACCCCAGGATCACACTCCAAGAGGTCTGTCATCCTCCCACCAGGAGACAAGCTGGGGCTGAGGAGGGCTTAGGGACTACGGATTCCCAGAGGCCACCTCATCCTTATCCGAGGGCATATGTTCTTAGGGTGCCAGGGAGGGCAGAACCATGCAACACGGTGAGAGCCAACTCTCAGAAGCACTGAGTCCTAGGACCAAAACACTTTCCATGCGTGAGCTCAGTGAGCCTTCACAGCAATTATAGAATACGTGGACTTAATTGTCCCCAGTTTTTAGATGTGAGCATTAAGGCAGAGGAGGTTAAACGACTTGTCACCTGTCATACAATTCGCTCTCAATGGGGCTGGGATCTGCATCCAGAAAAATCTGGATTCAGGCTCAATATGCGTAACCTCTTTGAATTTAGAAAGGGTTAAAAATGGCCAAGAGGGCATCCCCACACTCACCAGAACTCAGAGCCCCAGGCAATTCTAGTCCCAGCCTTAGAAGGGTGCTGGAACGCACGTGGGTGAGAGACACCACGGGAAGAGAAACAGAAGGGCACTGGAGTTAGACCGCTGGCTCCCCTCCTGCCACGTGGCCCACTCCTGGCCTTGTTCGAGCATTGCCACATGGAAACTTGGAATTCCAGCCTCAACCAACCGCAGACAAAATGGCTGAAATTCCTCGTCCAGAGTGAAGTCTCCTTCAGCGGTAGGACAACTGCTGGCTTTCTCTCTGGTACACTGCTTGGATGGGAAAACCCTTTCCACTCCACACAAGTGTCCTTCCACCACCTGGCTGAGTGTCCTGGGCTTTGTGGGCCTCAGTTTCCTCATCAGACAATACGGGTAACAATGCTGCTCTGTAGAAATGTTATGGCGACTACATGAGGTAACACGTGTAAAAAGAAAAGAAAGAGGGATGAAGGGAGGAAGGCGCCCCGTTTTCCTTACCCCTCCTCCTCACTCTCCCTATTGCATTCTCCTTGCTCAGAATACATTCCCCATTCTCTGAACCCCGGAAGGCCTCGCACAAGTCTTAGGTCATCTGCGAAGCTTCTACCTCCAGCTCTCACTGAACTCCACCTCCTAACACTCAAGGGAAATGCTTTTCTGTCTCACTCATTGGAGTACCTGGTTACAGTCCATGTGCTGAAGGCTACTGTGAGAAGGGGAGAAAGAACGTTGGACGAGAATCTAAACTCACCAGCGTGTGCATGTGTTTTAACAGGAGAGTCCTCAGCACAAAAGCTGACACGTCAGAGATACACAGCAGATTAAATAACGACAGTGTCCAGCTCCGACCTTCTCAACAGTTTTGTTTTGTTTTGTTTTGTTTTTTGCTCCCCACCCAAAATTCCAAACTCCTGGCCTGATCTGTGAGGCTCCCCTGATCTGGCCCCTTCCCAAATCTCACCTCTTGTCATTCTCCCCACCATTGACCCTCTCCAATCCTTCTAGCCTGTTTTTTAAATGTCTCCTCAAAAATGTCAATCTTTTTTCCATGGTAGGGCTTTGGGTATGCTGTCCTCTCTGCCTGGAATGCCCTTTCACCACTTTCGGCACAGCCGTCTCTCTGTCCTGAGATCTCAGGTTATTTGTGCTGTTCTTTGATCGCCAAGTTTAGGGCGGTCTCCCAGGTACCCCTGATGGTAGAGGCTACGTTTTTGTTGCTCATGTCTGGGTGCCAGCATCTAACATAGCGTGCGACCCACAGTTGGTAATTAGTAAGTATTTGTTAAACGAACACATGCATAAATGATCAACGATGTACAAATTTTTTTTTCTTCTCTGCATGTAATTCTTTACTGGGTGTTCTGAAAATGTGAACTGTATCTCCCACTAGAATGCAGGCAGGGTAAGCATTATAGATTTTTTTGTTTCCAGCCCCGTATACAGAACGCTACAGCGTTTGTATACAACACTCAAAAAGCATTTGACGAATGAATGAATGAATGAACGAATGAATTGTTAAATGAATGAGCAATTGGGCACTTGCCCAAAACTTGTTGGACTGAACTGAATTAAGCAGACCTGCTTGTGGAAAGGAAGTGCCACATCCTTGTGACAGCGAACATGTGTTCTGCCTTTGTCAGCGGGATCTTCCTAGTGCTCAGCTCCCTCCCATGGCCGTCACCCAGCAGCCTGCTAATGGCATCATAAAGGAAAGGAGATCAGGGTCCTGGGCTTTCTCAGAGTCATCAGCTCGAAGCCCTTTTCATGTGAGTTCCTGACGCGATTGGGTGTGGAGAGAAGGAGAGGTGATGAATGGCTCCAAGTACAAGGGGACTCAGGTACCTGACTTTGTTCTTATCTCGGGGAGAAGGCGGGAGCCTGAGAGCCTGGGCAGCAGGCACGCTGAGTCATGGTGAACTAAGAAACTCAAGCATGTCCCTTGATAAATGTTTGCTGGATAAATGAATGGGTGCTTCTGTTGCTTATTACCTTTTAAGTGCACAGGGTCAAAGGTTGGTATTAACCCCAGGCTCATGGGGGAAGGACTTTTGTGTGACCTGGCAGGAATTATGAACCAGGCCAGCCTGGGCCAGCCAGTTCACATGGCTAATGAAGGCAGGGTCACAGGTTTGAGGGCCCCTGGAGACTAGTTATCTGCAGGCAGAGGGAAAACCTGCTTCCCAGCCATGCTCCGTGTGTGAAGGCTGGGCAGCCGTCTTGCCCATTCACACATCTGTCCAGGAGGGGAGGGTACAGTATGGACGGCAGAGCTGTCCCTTCATCCGAGGAAAGTGGCCAAATTCTCCTTCACATCTGCACAGGACAGCTTATGGACGATGACAATGGCAATGACAGCTGGCAGGTCCTGAGTCGTCCCTGTGTGCCAGGCACTGTGTTGTGTTCCTTGGTGGATTTTCTCACTTCGTTCTCACAGGCAGGTATCATTGTCCCACTTCCCACGTGAGAAAGCCAACCCGTAAAGAGGCTGACAAGAGGCTTCCGTGCCCACTCCTATTCGTGTCGTCCCGTTGAATCTGAGGCAGCCCTGCGAGGAAAATCTCATTCCCTTTCTGGTACAGATGAGGGAACAGATGGAAGAAAAGGTCTGCTGACTTGCCCGAGCTCACCCAGCTGGAAACCAGCGGCGCCTGATCCCAGATACGAGCGTTTCCAATGCCAACTCCATCCTCTTAACCAACACGCCAGAGACACTGTTTATCTCTTGAGAAGCAGATTAATAGCACAGATGAAAGGTGACGGGTTCAGAATAGGTGAAAGCAAGGCACGCGGCTGTTGCAAAGAACTGTCATCTAAGGCATTACCCAGGCTCGTGTCACGNAATATCCCCCAGGCCAGTAAGCTAAATGCCAAACCCATTCTGGGCTCAGACAACTGATGCCACCTGAGTTAACAGGCTGAATGGCCACAGGCTTCATGAGAGCTAACAGATTAATTAATTAAAATCTATTTTCCCTCATTCAGGGACCTTGGGGATACATAGGATACCCCAACAAGATTGCCAGTCATAACCAAAGAAGCCAACACGGTCTTCCAGGCGGAGCTCGAGACCCCTTCCTCTCATCTGAGACCAGCTAGGGTGAGAGTTCGGTGAATCCTCCAATAGGCGGGGACAGCTCTACGCCCCTGCCCAGCAGGAAGCAGATACAGAAGAAGAGCCCTCCTGTCCCTCAGCTTCCCACAGAGATTTTATGGGGATCACGTCTCTCAAGGAGAAAACTAGGCAGGCAGTTAGAGGCAGGCATTGGGTCTCTGCATTCCTGCACATCCACAGAGTGTGACCGCCAAGGAGACATCCCCTCTCCACCCAAAATTCCCCTTTGTATTGTAATTATCTACCCCTGTGGGAAAACAAATGGGCACAAAATACCCAACTAGATCAGACCAGTCACTCACAAGTGCGGTACCTCTTGTCAATCACAGGTGCCAATCAAGTGGTCCCACGCCCTTAGGGGAACAGCCCATTCTAGAGAAAGGGGATTAAAAACTCCAAGTCCTGGGAAGTCCGCCTGCTCTTTTTGACAGCTTCTTCCCTTTTTGAGCCTCGCCTTTGTGCATGGCCTGCTCCAAACCCTTTGGAATCTAACTTCTCTTCTAATAATGGGCCCTTGAGCCATTCTCTACTGCCCGGGCCCACTTCTACTTCTTTGAAATGTACTATCTCTTCGAATAAACTACTTTTTCAGTACTTTATTCCGGCATCTTGTTCAATTCTTTGCTCTGAGTTGCCAAGGACCTGGACTTTGCGCCAAGAAGGGCCCGCTCTCCGACAACACCACCATCAGCCCTGTGGCTAAAAACTCCCTCACAGACAGTGCCATGTGAGCTGGCGCATTGTCGTGATTCAAGAGCCATGAATTGTTGGTGAAAAGTTCAGGTCATTTTCGTCTAACTTTTTCACGCAGCCTTTTCAGCACTTCCAAATAGTAAACTTGGTTAACCGTTTGTCCAGTTGGTACAAATTCATAATGAATAATCCCTCTGATATCAAAAAAAGGTTAGCAACATCGCTGCAACAAGTTCATGAATGTGAAATCTTACAAAACAAAATAAATGAATTAACAAAACAGAAACAGACGCATAGATACAGAGAATAAGCTAATGGTTGCCAAAGGAAAGGGGGTGGAGAGATGGGTGAAAAAAAAATGCATGAAAGATACATCCCTTCGCTTCCCATAGTTGCATGTTGTTATCAGGAAGTCGCCTTCATTAAAGAGAGCTTTAGGAAGAAGTGCTACCTTTCTGGGATGGGGTGGGGAGGAGGAATCAAATTAAACAAACAAACAAAAAACCTCTACTCATTTCACAAACCTATTCTGAACATTTCACTCTCCGACCATAGTATTTTCTCCCCTTATTCATCCCCTGACCCCCAGTTAGAACTTACCAGGTTGTTTATTGTTTTGTCTTCTAGAGAAAGGTTCCAACTGCTAGGGCTCCTTGCAATCTTCCAATCTCCTGACAACAAGCAGAATGTGTCAGACAAACTCCAGAGAACAGGTAAACATGTTCTGCTCGCTGTGTTTTCTTTCCATTAATAGGTCCCTGACTCAATTTCCAGGGCAATATCCTGGAAACACAAGCACATGAAGGGCCCCTTGTCTGTCCCAGGGGACCAGGTCTGGGGCTGACTTCTGCATCATGAAATCTAAGCTGTCAAGCCCTGCTCAGCCAGAAGTCTATGGAATAGAATCAGGCATCCTTTATATATCTGCGGAGTAAATAGAGACCCAGAAGCAAAGAGTGTGTGCTGCTGACACAAAGAGATCTGGACGAACAAGTCTTTAATTCATGGATTCACTCATGAAGGAACCATTGTTGTAATGACATATTTGGCTCATAGTCCGTCTTAAACACACTATATGTAAAACATAACCGTGCATCCGCTAGAAAGGTAGAGATAAGCTTCAAGTCAAAGGACAGTTACAGTGCCGGGACCCTGGGCAGAGCGTCTGTATAATAGGGATTAATGTTTTTAACACCTCCTATGTGTGAAGTATTGTGCATATGTTATGTAATCCAATCGTACAACGATCTCTAATGATAAAGAAAAAGGAGATTTTTCGAAAAGGACGAAAACATCTGGCCCCAAACCCATTCTCTTTCCAATTGCTGCTATAATTACTCCCGTAACCTTTCAGGATTGAGCGAAATGCCCACAGAGGAGAAGCTATATGAATAGGAAGGCCACACCTGCAAGTTTTCTGTAATATCCCAGAACTGACGCTCGAAACGGCAGTTGACAGTACCTCACAATGCATTGATTCACTTTGTTCTTCCTTTCAATATTCATAAAGTCCCACACCTGACTTTCTCCACCTGGGGCACCTGATAACCACTCCATTCGGGACAAAGCTCACAGCTGTGCTTTCTGCATCAACACCACTACATCAAAAGATTTCCCCAAATTGAGTTTTACTCTCTCATTTGCATTATAAAAACAATAGACTGGAAATATAAAAATTTAATTACATATACTGCTGTGCCACACACCAACATTCCGGGGGCCCGGCCCGCCTGTTGGACATTCTAGAAGCGAAAGAAAAGTACCACGGCCATTTGGGATAAGTTATGTGAGTCCAATGAACCCTGATACTTGTTTTTGTTGTCGTTCTTTTTTTTTTTTTTTTTTTTTTTTTAGGCTTAGAACCGATGAGGTTTAGAACCAGGATCACAAGCAACCAATAGCTTTACTATCCCATGTCGTTGTTCTCCATCCTGATGCACCCTAC
>NW_017731428.1:168353-174234 GCF_001890085.2 Hipposideros armiger | reverse complement strand
GGTTGAGCTGTTGTTCAGCATCTTAGCTGTGGAGGGCAGTGTCACTGGCCCTCATATGTGGGATCCGAACCGGGGCCCTCTGACATCCCAAGCGAGTTCTTAACCATCGCGCCACTCGGCCGGCCCCCAAACACCATCTTTACATGCCCAGAAACCGCTGCTCATTTCCATGGAGGCCCACCTGGCATCCATCTTTACTCCTAGAACAGTGGGCTCTGGGGCGGGTACTCACTTAACACAGAGGGTGCCAAAACAGTGTATACACATTTTAAGAAAGGAAAACTGTATTTAAATTGTAATACTCAATATATACCGATAACAAAAGATGAATACAACTCACATTTGACTTCTGCAATTACAAAAGGTGCTCAAAGTGGTTCCAATCAGCATCCAGGCACTTCTGATGATGGCGAACTACTGCTTGAGCAACGTTGGTCAAAGTGTCCACGTGTATACATGTTTTTGGCTCCCCCGGTAATTATTGAGATAAAGGTAAGCCTGTGAACACGCTCACTACAGCAGGGTTATCACCACACTGGAGCTCAGTGTTTAAAATAATTGTGTTGCTAGCTTCGGTTTCAAATATGCAGTTCATCACCGGCCCATTTAGAAACCTGGGGCGACCACACAGTAAGTTCTTCTTTATCAGTTACGGGATCCCTCAAGGGCTCCGTTGTGCAACTTTGCCCACACCCTCCCAGGCTGAGGAAAATGGTCATGGCTGTCTGAGGGTTACTCTCAGCTAAATGGAAAACAGTACATGGCAGGAGACACGACACCTGAAATAGGCTACATTGCTGGTTTTAATACAGTCAAATGTCATGATGGTCCTGAGACGACGGGACACCGAGCACTTCTGATATGCACAGGACATGACGGGCATGATGGAGTGTAATCCTCAGGACCCCTGTAGAGACGTGGGTGTTTTGCGTTTTCAATCTTATAAATGAGGACACGAGTCTCATCCAAAGTCCCACTGAATTAAACTCAAGTCCACTGACTCTGAAATCTGGGTTTTACCTGTTCACGCTACTGCTGCCTTTTGCAGACAGTATATATAAGACATATTTATCACATAGGATCAAATGTTAGAGAACTTGTCTCAATTCTCTCCTTTTACTGATGAGGAAGACAGTTCCAAAGAACTGCTACGGCTTGGGTTTCCTGAGTCTTAATCCACAGCTCTGCCTGTTACATCTACTATGATCCCAATCTGCTTCAAGATTTTGAAATATGCTCTGTAAGGGATTATTTTCTAAGAATTTATGCAATGGCAGTTACTGTCATCTCAAATGGTACCAGAATGACAATTCAACTCAACAGACCTGGGTTTGAGCACAAAGGCTAATTATCCTGACAAGTTCTAAAGCATTGAAAGCGATCTTAAAAATAGTCCGGAGTGCTTTCTCATCAATTTCTGAAGTGAGAAAACAGCCAGCTGAAAAGGTCTACTCGTCAAGGCTGAGGGCTGTAGAAACAGGGCGCTGGTGAACAGATAATCATGGTGGTAGCGGGTGGAAGACATGATGTAGTGGGTACTTTATACTGTGAAGAACACAGGATTCAGGTAGGATGAGGAGATGCTGACCAAGCTTTCTTTTAGAGGTAAGGGGGCGAAAGGAGGCCGGCTTAGCGTGACCGAAGGTTCATCTGCACAGAGCAGGGTCACACCTCCCTCTGATTACCAGCAGGGCAGATCCTGCTGGTCAGTCCTGGCCCTCTTTTCTGAGGATCCCATGGTCAGCCCCATAATCCTTCAGTCTAAGGACACTACAAATCGAGGTCAGACTCGGCAGCTGAGAAGATGCTCATCTGTTCTCGGTTTCTATCTGAATGGTTAAGTACTAGACCTGAAATAAAACCTATGTCCTGGCAGGAGATGGCTCCTTTCATCACTCTGAGCACCGTGCTTCTATCACACTAGGTTCTCAAACTAACCTGCACTTGTAACCAGAGGAGGGGTCGGCAAATTCCTCCTGTAAAGGGCCAGACAGGAAATACTTTTGCGTCTGAGGGCCATATGGCCTCGGTCACAAGAATTCCACTTTGCTGTCGTGGCACAAGAGTAGCCAAAAATGACATGTAAACAAATGAGTGAGGCTGTGTTCCAATAAAATTTTATTTTACGGACACTGGGATTTGAATTTCATATACTTTACACACGCCACGGAACAGTCTTCTGATTGTTTGCAACCTTTTAAAAATGTAAGAACTATTCTTAGTTCACAGGCTGTACAAAAACAGGGGGTGGGCCCCCAGACTAGATGGGTAACCCCTGGTGTAGTCAGAGATTCGCCCACTTGTTCCCCAATATGCAGAGCGTGAGCTGTGCTACCTGCAAAGGCCGCCACAGTGTGACCTTGTCCCAGCTGCATCATTAGTGTTTAGATTCCTCCACTCCACTCACAGCGCCTACCCACACTCAGGCGCTGTGCGAGGCCCTCGGGCACTAAAGGAGGGGCAACATGGGGCTTCTCTCCAGTTCCCTGCTGTCAGAGGACATACCCACAAGTGCAGTCAAGTGGCGGAGGTGCTGGATGAGGTACTCGGATTAGATTAGAAGGGCTGCCACAGCCAATTACCACAAACCGAGAGGCTTACAACGGAAATGTATTTTCTCCATCCTGAAAGCCAGAAGGTTGAAATCAAGATATCGGGCAACTCTGGCCCATGACCGGTGGCTGCCATCAATCCTTGGTTCCCTGGCTCGTAGACGCATGGCTGCAGTTTCCGCCTCCATCTTCACGTGGCCTTCTGCTGTGTGTTTTCCCTCCTTTCCTCATACAAGGATCTGTCATTAGATTTTGGGACCATTCTAATCGAGGGTGGTCTTATCCATAGATCCTTAACTTCATCTGCAAAAATGCTTTTTCCAAATAAGGTGACATTTTCAGGTTCTGAGTGGGCATTATCTTTGGGGGTTCACAATTTAACCCAGGACAATACTCTCAGGAGGTACCTAGAAAGACCTGGCTAACTGTGTCCTGGAGGCTTTCTGAAGGAGGTGACACAAGCTGGTCCTTGGAAGATGAGAGCTGTTGTTTGTCAGATGGGCCTGAGAGATGACGACAGATGCAGGGGCCACCAGACCAGAGTTATGGAAGTGGGACACTGCATGCAACAACGAAAACAGCAAGCCGTTGGGCGCGGCTGGAAAGCAGGGTGTGCGCGGGAAGGCGGGAGCCGGAGGCCAGCGGGGCCCACGGGGCTTCCGCCAAAGGGCGATGAGGCCAGGGTCTGATGGAGCCTTCGGGGTGCTCTTCCATCGTCAGCCCTTTTAATGGCATCACAGCTCAGATGCTCTTCTCATTAAACCACCAGCTTGGACTAGAGAACCCAATCAGCACCTTTAGATTTCAAGGTGAAGGTTTTATGACCTTAAAATAACAAACATGCTAGTTTTCTCCCATTAGTGAAATCCTGGCCTTCAGCGTCTCCTGGGAAGCCCCTTCCGCTCACTCCCCTCCCAGCACCAGGCTGCTCCTCCTCCCACTCGGCTTCTTGTTGCCAGCCTCCCGCTCCTGGGAAATGGAAATCAAGCAAGAATGCAGCTTTCCTTCTAGCACAGCGGTTCTCAACCTTTCACAGGGGTCGCCTAAGACCATCAGAAAACACATATTTTCGATGGTCTCAGGAACCGAGACACCGCTCCTCTATCCGTCTCCAGGCGGGTCCACCCACATGCAGATACGCCCACATACGAGTACCCTGCGACCCCGGTGAAAGTGTCGTTCAACCCCCAAAGGGGTCGCGACCCACACGTTGAGAACCGCTGTCTAGCACTACATCCACACCAGAGTAAATAAAAAGAAAAGGTAAGGTAACGTCACCTTCTTGTCGTTACCGCACTTAGCGAGATTTAAAAAGCAATGAAAACCATGTACACGGACAACAATGAAAAAAAAATACTATTAAAAAGAGCCAGCTCTGGAGCCGGCCGAGTGGCGCGATGGTTGGGAACTGGCTTGGGATGCCAGAGGGCCCCGGTTCGGATCCCACATATGAGGGCCAGTGACACTGCCCTCCANTTGGGGAAATAATGTGGATTCTGGCATTTCCAGAAGTGAGCATGCTAGATTCTAGCAGTAGACTCTAAGATGAGGCCCTCACATTTACCTGAATTTATGTATATGAAGTGCTTGGGGTAGTTCCTGGCACACACAAGCTACCCTTCCTATCATGCAGCTGTGCCTGTGTCTTCTAGGTCTATAAAGAATTAACCGAGGGGTGGATGTTGAGGGCTGCCTGCTTCTCTTAGGAGACCTGGGGTGGCCTCAGGACCACCTGCTGAGAGTGAAGTCACTAGAATGGAAGCTTCAGGGAGACAGGCTTTTCTGCTCGGTTCACTACTGTTTCCCCAGGGCTCAGAATAATGCCTGCTGCCCAGTGGAATACTGAGAGGTCCTTAAGTTGCTTTTCAGTGGAAGGGGTCCCCAAGCATCCAATGTGGGTTTCTCGCTGCCCTTTGGGGGGAATTCAAGCCCCATACTGTGTCTCTAAGGTGCTATGTCATCTGACATTTACTTGCCTCCAAGCCATGTTGTCATCACCTTCATCCCGGTTGGCTGAGCTTCTACCTCACTGACTCCCTGAGTCTGAAAACACCCAGCCCTGTCCTGCTCCAGGGTCCTTAAACCCCTCATCTGGCCCCCTTTCCACCTGCTTTTTGCTTCTTTTATTCTTCAGGTCTGAGCTCAACTCTTAGCTCCCCCAGAGAGACCTAAATAGACTCCCCTCCACCCAGCCCCTTTCACCGACTCGGACTGTTACCGTCAGAGCTCCCACCACAGTCTGTAACTATCTGTAGGTGACACATCACATGCCCCACATCCATTTATTAAAAGTATCTAACCGCCTTTCTTTTCACATTGAAAGGTTTGACCTCAGGCTTATTTCTTTTTCTTGGTGCTAGATAATAAAATATATCCCTGAAATTGGAGCCTCTCTAACTGTTGAAAGAAATTTCTAGGACAAACTTTTTTTTTTCTTTTCCTGCAGCTACCGAAACCCAAATATTCTTTTGCCTCATCAGTAGTCTTTGCAAATGCTAGTTCTACTAAGAGTCTCACAAGATACCAGAAATTGTGCCATGCCCGGTCAAAGTAACTTTTAGTCTCTAAATAGTCTGTGATTTTAACGAGTTGCTGGCTTTAATAATGCTTTGCATTGAGAGAAATACTGTTTAAATTGGCATCTGCTTTTAAATGCCATAAAGACTTCAGAAGTTCTTTTTTAAGCCCTTAGGGGATTATTGAAGATCTGTCTTTTCCCACAGGCATGGAGTTAAACCCTGGGACACTGAGGCATACTTTATTTAAACACCAAGTTTCAGAGCCTTTGTCTCGCTTAAATTAATACTTTGTTAACTTATTTCTTAACTGCTTATTTCCTCACTCACTGCATGATCCCTGCCTCACTAAATATGTTTAAGGGCAGGGGCTTTTATCTGTCTTGTCATTATTCGATTCTCACCACAAAATAGCATGGTAATGGACAATTGCTTCTTTGATAAATATTTGTTGCACAACTAATGACTATTAGTTGAATGAATGAATGAATGAATGAATGAATGTGTGAATACCCAAGAAGAATGGTAGCTTCTGGGATGTCATCTTCTTCATTCTGAGCCTCAGGAACAAAACTGACCAGTGCCCCTGAAAGGGCACAGCACTTCCACAGCAGTGTCTGCAAACAGAAAGGAGGCCTGAGGCTGAAACAAGAATTCACTGCAGAACAGCTTGGAAATGCGTGGAAAGGGGATGACTGAGTCCGAGTTTGCCCCCAACTCTCTGACATAATTAAATCTCTCAACCAAGAAGCTAACTCATCGATTAATATTTTAAGCGTAAATTACTGCTGAGGACAAATGTTTGAATCCACC
>NW_017731428.1:162643-164978 GCF_001890085.2 Hipposideros armiger | reverse complement strand
TGTTGGACATTCTAGAAGCGAAAGAAAAGTACCACGGCCATTTGGGATAAGTTATGTGAGTCCAATGAACCCTGATACTTGTTTTTGTTGTCGTTTTTTTTTTTTTTTTTTTTTTTTGATTAGGCTTAGAACCGATGAGGTTTAGAACCAGGATCACAAGCAACCAATAGCTTTACTATCCCATGTCGTTGTTCTCCATCCTGATGCACCCTACAAACACCCCAGAGGAAGGATATACAAAAAATACCTTGGTTTGCGAGCATAATTCGTTCCGGAAACAAACTACTCGTATTGCAAGACATTGTTCATTTACCACGTTAAAATGTATTAGAAATGTTCGCTCGTCTTGTGGAACACTCGCAAACCACGTTATTCGCAATCCAAGGTTTTACTGTACAAGGTCTGACAATTAAGTTCGCAAACTCATCCCAGCAAAAGCGCTACATACCTGATTGCTGAATATCACTATGGTCACCTTCTCGTAAATGGGGAAATCTGGGGAAGAAAACACGTAGCAGCAGGTAAGAACCCTTGATCCTCCCCTTCTGAGAACAGCCTCCTGCTCAGGAGACAGCAATCCTGGAAAGCATGGGGAAAACACCCAGTTCCTTCTTAAAGGAACTCTGCCCAGTGTGTAAACGGCGCCCATGTGTTGTCTCTACAGCCGCCATGGCCTGTCTCCTGGCAGACCTCGCCTAAGTCTTCTCAGGTTGCACACATCATGGGGAAGCTCTGCATCGCTTGCATTAGTGGCCAAGAGTAAGCGATGTCAGTTTACCTGCGATGTCACAGGGAAGCTGAGGTGGCACTGGCCACTGTACAGCACACGTTATTTTAGTGAAACTTGTCCATCAGTTATCTTTTCAGGTTAGCCTCGTTCACAGGTTTTCAAGCAGGTCTCTTCTCTCGGGCGCCTCCCTGACCCTCCCTGGCTCGCTCCTGCTTGTCTGCCCCCCTTTCTTATGCCTCCTCTCCCTCCAAGGTCTTGCAAGTTTCTGCCATGTTGCTTCTTGGTCTCTGCTCTCTCCCACATTCTCTCCCCGCTTTCTTCTACAGAATAATTCAAGCTTCTTTGAGCTCTCCCCTCACGGAGCCAGTCAATCTGCCAGATAAACTTCCTAGGTTTTGGGTCTACAATTTCTACACATTGTTGGATTTAGTGCTGGGAATAAGACAGAGTCCCTGACTCCATAAGCTTATCTTAGTGTGGGAAGACCAACAATACACCTCTTAAAAATGGAAAATAAGCTTGTCCTTACAAGTACACTGAGAGCGCAGGGACAAGCATCTCTATAATTTTTCCCCTGGAATTTTCTAGGCCAGCGCCCCATGATTTGCCATGACCCATGGCTCTTCCAGCGCACCTTCTTGCTTCTGCAACATCTATCACCCCTAACTTCCCTTGCCACCTCACTCCCTAGCAAACAACCCATTTCAGAATTATTTTTCTGATGGATACATAGCAATTTCCTCATTCGTTCTGACACTCAGAAGCCATGGAGGCCCCCTCGTCACACCAGCCTTTGCAGATGTTGGCTCTTCCCTCAGCAAAGACCAGGGTCTGGTTGCTTCTAATCACATCCAGTGCCAGCACCCTGCCCCGCCATCACTGACGCTTACCTGGGATTATTGCAATCCCTTCCTAAGTAGACTCCTTGTGTCAGCCCCTACTGCCTTACCGTGTCTGTTGTCTACACGGCAAATCCAGGCATCGTCTCAAAAGGTGCATCAAATATCTCACTGGGGATCTCAAACCTCCAGTAGTGGCCAATCCCACGCCAAGTAAAAACGGTCCCAACAATGATCAACAATGGCCCACAGCAACGTGCCCTCACTTTCCGGTGAACCTTCTCACTCATTCGACCAGTCCTCATGCCACGAGTGTCTTCCTTAGACTTAGCGCCTGCTGTTTCCTCTGCCCGGAATCTTTCCCCCAAATAGCTACACAGTTCACTCCCTCCTCGTTTCAGTTTAAGTCTTTGTTCAAAAGTCACTTCTCAGCGAGACCTTCCCTGTCCAATTGCAACCACCACCATCACCCATGAATTTTTAACCTGTACCTCACCTTCCCTCTGGCCCTCCAGTTGATGACAGAATTGAGTCCTTCCCGGGCCTTTAGGACACTCTTGGTTTGGGGTTGGGGAGATACAGAGGCTATTTCATACCCAAATGGGGGCCAGGCCTCAGCGAATTTTTCAAAAAACTGTACTTGAAAGATCCTGCCTGGTCTTTCGTGTCAATACAATATTCAGGCCACATAGTGCTGAATATAAGCCAGCATTTGCTTTCACTCACGTGGCTTCCTCTGCCCAAACACCATCTTTTTTTTTTTTTT
>NW_017731428.1:142881-157908 GCF_001890085.2 Hipposideros armiger | reverse complement strand
AAAAAAAAAAAAAAAAGACCCAGCTCTGACCTAAAGCAAGGGAAAATTATGTGTGCATGTGCATTCCATGAAAATATCCACAAGAAAAGCTTCAGGAGCCTGAAACCAAAACATCAGTAAACCAAGCCACACTTAGAAAAATGAAAGCTGATTTTTATTTTATCCACAGCCATTCTTTAAACATGAACATGCATACGTAATACTCTACGCACACATCACAGTTTTTAACGTTAGTTAATAAAGGTTAAACACACAACATACATCCTTACAAAAAAGTCAAAATGCAAACTTAAAACTTTAAACAAAAGTCTTACTAATTTAAAAAAAGTTTGTGTTGGGTACCATTTGTACAACACAGTTAATTTAAACCTTTTCATTTTGGCTGCACATGAAAAAAGCGGCAGTAGAAAATAAAGTCATTGAGGGTTTTTAAATAGCAGAAGAGGCAGTTTCGCCATGCAGGAGAAGCAATATTAAATATTAGTTTTCAAAAAAAATCCACATTTAAAAATATTTAGTTCAAGTCACAGAATTTTTCTCAGTAGAGATCCCAATGCAATGCATAATTAGCTGCCTTAGATGGCCTGTTTGAAAGGACAATATCCTTTCAGAGTTGAACTTTACTGATTTTGGCACAGAAAAGAAGTCTTAAGAACAAGAACATGATTAAAAAAGAGGGGAGAGGAACAGAGGACAGAAATAAAAAGCAAGAGTAAATGAGATAGTAATTTGCAATCACTAAAAACGGTGTCCTCAGTCACTGCAGAACATGGCTCCTGCCTCCAGCAGGCGCTCATCCCGGAAGTGCTATTGCAGCATGGACTTAATTTGCTTGGAGGTAGTCTCATCATTCAAATGTTTTGTTGTGTACCTAAAAGTGAAAAACACCAATTTGGGGGAATTAAAAAAAAAACTGAAACCATTATCTGATCAGATTCTATATTGTGATAAGCTGAGATCTCTCACAAAATTATGCCTTTTCATTCCAGTTTAAACCCTGCTGGGTTCTGCTAGCTGATCCTCCCTACCACCTTTTAAACGGAATAGCCAATAGCTGTTTAACTTAAAACTACCTTGCTGAAACAATGTGATTAAATTCTAAACTAAACAATTGGCCCTTAACTTCTCACTCAGCGAAAAGTATTGTTGTTCTATCTCAGGGAGGGACAAATTGTCGTGTTTGGGCCAAATCCAACCCACCACACACTTTTTTATGGCCTGTGAGCTAAGCATATTGCTACATTTTTAAATGGTTGCAGGAAAAAGCAAAAGAATAATACTTCTTGTTAATGTGGAAATTGTATGAAATTTGAATTTCAGGTTTCCCGGGACACAGCCATACTGATTCATTTACATAGGCTCTATGGTTACTTCTCGCTACTATGGGACTGCGACAGTGTGAGTGGCTGTGACAGACACTATGCGGCCCACAAAAGCCTAAAATGTTGCTCACTCTCGGGCCCTTTATAAACAAGTTTGCTGCCCGCTGTTCTATTTACTGTCTTTGGGACAGTCTGTCACATCCCCAAAATGTTTCAATTCTCTAGGAGCATTATTTCCAGGTAGATGTGCTTGGCTATAAGCATGTAAATACAAATTAAGAATTTTATGAGGAGATGCACCATAGGATTCCTTTAATGGCAGAAATTCAACAAGCAAGTCTGCTATGTGTCAGGCCCAGTTCCAGGGGCTTACAAGGTAGCAGGGGGAGAAAGACAATCATATACTCTTACACAGCAAAGGAGGGGGCGAGATTGGGCCTTAGACGGGGAAAGGCCAGAGCACATGGGGCACGCTGCAGACCATCATGGTGAGGAGTTCGGAGATTATTCTACGGGAAACAAAAGCCAGTGGAGGGTATGAAGCAGGGGGCTGGTGTGTGATTTCCTTTATGGTTTGAAAGGATTCCTGGCTGCTGAGGGAGAGCTGTAGGGAGCAGGAGCAGTGGGGACCGACCAGGGGGCTGAACGGGCACCAGGTGCCCAGGGCTTGGACATGTTAGGACTAATGGAAACAGGTGCTTGAATGTGGGATCTGTGTTGGAGAGAATTCAGACAGAACTTAATGTGGGATCAGTTAATCTGTCTTACAAGAATTTCACATACACAGTCGTCTTTAAGGAATGTATGCTTACTAAGTAGCTAATATACTCTCTACAATTTTACTTAGAAGTCACTTCCAAATTGTTCTATTACCACACTCTTATCAAGAAAAGGCCACTAACATCCAGTGTATGTGAAAATAATGTATGAACAGGTATGTTATGATTTCACTTTGTACACAAAACAAAGTCCTTTTCCAAGCGTATATGACTTGTCTACTGAAGCAAAGCAACTCTCGTCTACCTTTCCTCTTAAATTTAATGAAGGTAATTACCTAGCACTGCACCTCAACTCCCAGCCCTAGCTTTCTTTCTCTTATGATCAAAGGCATTTGGTTCCATTTCGCCACCTGTAAAATGCAGGCATGCATTGTTGCTTTCTCTTAATCACATACTCTAAGTTGCAGGTACTATATAATTACTACAGCAAAGCATCCAAAATAAGCGACATATCTATGCATGCAATTATATCCCCTTTTAAAATTTTTTGGTTAACTGTTGGCTCTGAGGAAAACGATCTGAGGAAAAAGGAGTGAACATCTCCAGTACACTGGCTATTTCCTTAAAAAGAAAATAATTGCGCACAAGTGTGTTCCGTTTTGGAGAGGTGACAATAACCATGAACAGTTCATACACTTCGGGCATTACAAACTGAGTGAAGCCTATCAGGGGCTACGCTGATTCAGTTTGAAGAGTGTTCCTCAAAGTACAAGCGTTGTCTCCTCCACATCAGCTACGGTGTTTATGTATAAAATGAGGTGCCTGATCCCCACCCCAGACCTAATGAAGAGGCTGTGGAGGTGGTAACCTGGGAATCTGCGTGTTTCGTACCATCCAGAAGAAGCCACAGCGCTCTGACGTTGAATCACAGAGCAGACCTAAGGCTCAGGGACCCAGCATCAAGCATACGGGATTTTAAGAGTGAAATCCCGAATTTGCAAGTAGATTCTGACATTTCTGAGCTCTATGATCTTCTGGTCTCTCAAGAGCTGAAGGTGAGTCTTTGTACAGTGGAGATGCTGCCAACATCCCATACCCACCAACTACCTCACAGAGCCATGGTCCAGATTCAATGAAGTCATATATATGAAACTGCACTGTAAATTTACAGTGATACAAAAATGTTACGTATTGATCACAAAAGTTCCCAGGTGAAAAAATAAGAGCCAGGCACAGAGTATGCTCATTATGAATAAAACCAATTCAGGAGTTATCTCTGCAACAAACTCCTATTTTCTAATTTCCATCATGTATTTGAAAAGAAAACTTAACGTTGGCAGGCGGCTCTGCCTCAGTGGTGCCTCCCTCCCCTTCGCCCTCAACACAGGCTGCAGTGGGGCGACTTCAGTCCCCTCTTTCCCTCACGGCCACCGCCTTTCTTTGCACTAATTCTGATGTGAAAGAGACCAACCACCTTTAATCTCTGAAAGAGAAAAGGAAACTCTGGGTTTCTTAATTACTGCTTGAGGCACAGTCCCTTCGAGGTAAATACTAAAACCTCCTAGATGTTAGTCACCTCTTACTTTTTCAAAAAGGATTTCTTTCTGTCACTTGCTAGCTTTGCAGTGTCATTGTCAGAAAGAAAGGGACCTGGGAGAAACCCAGACTGGTAGGGACTTGGGGAGTCTTCTCAGAGGCATCAAGTAGGAAAGGTTCACAATTCCACAAATACTGGTAAAACCAACGAAAAACCTCCAGAGAAAAAGTTTCAAAAGCTTCAGGTTTTTGGCAGGCTTGTGGTTGACGGGCTTTGACACTGTAAGGATTTCTCTTGTTCGATCACGTTCCCTAATCACTGTGACGGTCATTTAGAACAGACCTGCCTCACTGCTTACAGAATTCCTCCCGTACTCGTCATGAAATTATTTGATGGTTCCGCTCAGCTAAAATGAGACAGTCTGCATTTTGCTTTAGGACGTACCAGGGTGACTAAGCATTCCAGAGAAATAACGATGTTAAGCTTACAAAACATATGGGGAATATAATGCTGAACTGGAAATCACTTTATTCCATTATATGAACTACAATGCACTGCAGTGAAAACGGCAAAGATGGCCTGTGGCCTCAGAAAAGTCTCTAAATATATAAATAGTTTTATATCCATAGAACTTTTGTGCTTAGACACAAAAAAATCAAGTAACAAGAAAATCATCTTTTATGTTAGAGAAATTACACTACCAATGAAATCTCTGTAGTCAAGATGTTATCAGGTGCTGAGATTTTCATTTAAAAATAGTCCAGTATTTTTAGGAGCTTCATTAACTCAATCAAGAAGGTCCAAGATGAGAAAAGGCATCAAATAATGACTGCCTTATTTCTATGATAAGAAATACACAAAAATAATAGACATCTGTATTTGAGAAATGTATTATAATCACACTATATTAAAAGAAAAGAGCCAGTTATAAAACAGTTTGCATGGCATTGTTTTGTAAAAAGATAACTATTATATAGAGCTATGACTATATACAAGTGTAAAGAAAAAACTCTGGAAGGATATTTTACCAATATGTTAATAGTGGCTTATTTCAAAATAGTGATATTTCACAATTTCTTTAAATTTTTCTGTTTTCCAAATTTTATTTACAATTAGCATATACTATTTTCATTAAAAAATAAAAAATAAGCGACCCTGGCTTTAAGATGGGCATAAAGTGAAAGCCAAATTAGCAAAGAAGTGAAGTTGCTATTCTCACTTGCACATGCGCTTTATTATACAAACACTGTAACCAATACTTGAAAGCAAAATGGGACCTTCACATTTCTGACTTGAACTTGTACACTCAAATCCTTTCTGCTATTGCATGGTGAAGCACCCTCTTACACGTTATCTTTTCAAACCGCACGCATGTGGACATATACACACCTGAGAGCATTGAGAAGACCTTCTACACTATTAGGAGGCTGGTCCTTAAGAACTTTGATACAACCTTTCATCTAAAGATAAAAGGAAACAGAAAAGGTGAAACATCTGCTTTTGCATCTAACATTCACTTTCGAAACAGTCATATTTAAACTAGCACAACTATAGAACTCATGAGAAGTTACACACCCGAAACATAATTATTCTTAGAACAGGAAAAAAAATCTACCCGAGTGTTATTATTTTCAGTTTGTCAGTCAAGCAAAACTTTTCAAGAATCAAATCAGTCACATGAAAGCACTCCCACGCTAGTGAGGAAACTCAGGGCCAGCTAAAGGAAGACTTCCTGGAAAGAGTGCTGAGCAGGATGGAACAGACATGCTGTCAAGGAAAAGAGGAGCTTTCCAGGTAGACAAATGCCATGACAAAAGTAATAAAGTGTATCACACGTAGAGGACAGAAGTTTGCGGAGCTGAGATGACTCGCACAGGGGCGTTTACAGGAGGCCGTGAAAGCCGGAGGGTTCACTGACTGATGGGGTGGCCGCACTGGCTCGTTCTGAATGACTCAATGAAGACGACACAGACGCGAGACGAGCCTGATGACTGTGAAAAGCCACAGCACAGTAGAAATCCACAGGCTCTGGAAGCCATGGAGGAAAGCATTCAAAACCGCGCTCTGCCACTCATTAGCAGTTGTATTACTTCATCTCCCTAAACTTTCGTTTCTCTATTCATACAGGAGCGATAACGCCGACATATTAGGAGTATTTTCAGAGTTAAATGAGAAACAAATGTGAAATTCCTGGGACACAATAATCACTCCGTAAATATTAACTCATCTCTATGTACAGTGGCTGAATATGAACCAAGGCAGGGACTGGCTAGCAATCAGTAATCTAGATAGGAAATATTAAGAGCCTGAACTAGCGGTGAGAGAGAAACTGGAGGAAAATTCACACCAACACGGTTAGAATTATGAGAGCCAGATGTGACAGGGTGAAGAAAGACCTGACGGCATAGAAACCCAGGCTAGAGTCACAAATTATGATGATTGGGGGGAGGAGGGAAAATAGGTAGTCTTCGGGCTGGCAGAGTGGTGCATTGGTTAAGGGTTGGCTTGGGACACCAGCTCTGAGCAGCAGGGCCCTAGTTCGGATCCCACATGAAGACCAGTGATGCTGCGCTCTACAGCTAACATGATGAACAGCTTGACCTGGAGCTGGGCTGCTGTGAGTCGCTGGTGACGGCGTAGGCTGCAGTGGGCTGTCGTAAGCTACTGTGAGTGGACAGCAGCCAGCAAGAGCGGCCGGCAGCTGGCATGAGCCGCCATCCAATGGCCAGTGA
This sequence comes from Hipposideros armiger, assembly GCF_001890085.2. Lineage (NCBI taxonomy): Eukaryota > Metazoa > Chordata > Mammalia > Chiroptera > Hipposideridae > Hipposideros > Hipposideros armiger. The sequence goes on along the minus strand of NW_017731428.1, from coordinate 151,598 downwards.
GCGACTGCCTCTCCCAGGAAGAGTGCAATGATAATACCAACTTGGACCAGTGAAGCGACGTCCTCCACAACTAGACTGAAGAACAAAACGACAGCAACTTGTCTGTTCCCCTTCCCCAATTCCCCAATAAAATCTTTAAAAAAACAAAATAGGTAGTCTTCAACTTTTTTCACTGGAGCACCTCTACTGACTTCTAATGTGCATCTGGAAATAAGTCTTTTGCTTGAAATTGCCTTTGGCCAAAGGGATAAAAGGATACGATACAAAATTTCTTACATCTGATGATTTCCATTGCCAAATGTGAACAAGCACCATTTATGGGTATGAGGTTACCCTATTAGGGATACTCTGGAAAGACAGTAAATAACCCTCAGTCATTCTACTCCGCCTGTACACAGGCTGTGAGAAATACTGCAAGCGAGTGGAGGAGGCCCAAATCCACCATCAGACTACAAAACTGAGTTCTGGGCCGAGTGCAGACTGCCGGCTCTTTAAATGAAAGCCTATGCTTTCCATTACAGACATTATTGGGAATCACACAAAACAAGGTAACTTACATCGATTTTTGAAGTTTTGGCAAATGCTCCCACTGGATGTACGTGGTCATAGAGTATTATGACGCCCACCATTACCCTCAAGCAGAATGACACTGTCTCTTCGTTTGTAAATCTGCTTCTGTATTCCCTGGAGGGTAGAAAGACATGGATGGATGAGGCACATCACAAACTAAAGAGCTGGCTCGACTCTCAGCTAAATGGAAAGATGCCCCCTGTTCATCTCTAAAAGGGGTACTAACATCGTGCCACCCCTCTTCTCTGCAACGCGATGCCCTGGCCAATGAGGCGGGTGGAGCAGTTAGCACATATATTCTGGTCTGTATGTGCCTTAGCACATTACCCCTCCTGCACAGCAGAGACCAATTTCACAGAAATCACCAATATGAGGAAAAAACTCGCTAGCTTAATAGAATAAGTATGCTGGCTATTTAGGGGCTAATTTCATCTCAACACATTACTGTATTACCAGGTTTAAATTTTTCTAAAATTCAATCATATTCTTCTCATTTGGGGAAAAGGAAAGAGAACTTGTGTCTGTACAGAAGGCAGAATGTGGCACAGCAGGAAGAATCCAGAACCAGGATGAAGACATCCATCCAGGCACATGAGCGGGGTCGGCCTCAGTGCATAAGTCCTGTCATTTCCCAGGACCTCACTCTCCTCAATGAGAAGGGGGGTGATGATGACGAATAGCTGCCCTCTTGCTCCCTAAGGTTTTGCAATAAGATGGCATATATAACAGTGCTTTGGAAACTAAAAAGTTCCACGAAAATTATCTCCTGAAACCACATGTCACTCAGGCACTCAGGAGGGGTTCTCTCTGCCTGTGATGGGAAAAGCCAGCCGGAAGACACTGTGGCACGCATCATAAATGGCTGACGAGAGGACAAACCCAAAGAGAAAGGGAAGGCTGGCAGGTGAACTGAGAGAAGGGACAGGGGGAAGAAGAACGCGAGCACTCTAGCGCAAGGCAAGGGTCCTTACTGAGAAAGGAGAGAGAAGCAAAACCCGAAGAACTTTAGAGCTCTTCTCCTATCCCTCCCCAAAGCAGCACCACAAAACCCCCATTCTAAAGACTCTAAGTTAGTCTGACTGGTCTGAGGCATCTGAAAAGCAACTGCACTTTACACTTAACCAGAAGTTACATTAAGCTGCCCAATTATTTTAATTTTGTTCGTATATTAAGATTGGATACTTGGGATATACTTAATTCCCACCTTCCGAATACGACCTAGTCATATCTGGATAAGCACTTCAAGAGAACAGTTAAAGAGAAAAAGACAAGCTGATACTCACGGTGTCTCCAGCATGACTCTGCACACACTAGCCATGGTGCTTAGACAATCTGTGGTATTTTCTATTGGTAAATTTTTATTCTGTAAAGGGTATGGAGAACACAAAAAGGAAAAGTGACCGTTATTACTTAAGTATAATTTAAAACCTAGCATAACATGAAAAATTATCAACTTTAAAACCTGGTTCCTACTTTTAACTTTGTGAAAAGTGCACTAGATGGCAGATCCTGTTCTGAGCTCGGGGCTACAGCTACGAGTGGACAGCCAGGACCCTGCCTCCCGAGGCACTGACGCTCTGGCAGGCGGGGTCGACCACAGCATGCAGACAGGGCCTCACAGGCCACGAGGCGTGCATTTGCCCCAAGGGTGATAGGAAGTCACTGGAAACATTTTAAGCAGAGGAAGGGAATGTGGTTTATGTTTTAAGAAGATTACTTGGCTGCTGTTTGGAAAAAGGACTACAATGAGGCAAGGGTGGAAGAAATAAGAACAGTGAAAACACGAATACAGTAATCCAGGTGAGAGGGTGGTGGGCTCATCTGGAGAGGTAGCGAGAGAGGGGATAAGTTTTCAGATTCAGCACCTATTTTGGAGGGAGAGCCAATAAGACTGTCTGATGGAGTGGATCTAGGGGGTAAGATAAAGAAAGGAATTTAGGATAGTAAGCATAAGTTGTTTTCTTGTACAGACACACTTCGGAGATATTGCAGGTTCAGTTCCAGACCACCGCAATAAAGTGAGTCATACTCTTTTGCTGGTGGAGGGCCTTGCCTTCAATTTATAGAAATGTAACCTCTGTGGAGCGCAGTCAAGTGAGGCATAAGAAAACGAGGCATGCCTGTCCAGCCGTACTATTATCTGGGATAGGAAAGGCAGTAGAAGGCAGGGCTGGGGAGAAGTGCCCAGACTCTGGTTTGCTCACAATACTACATCCAGAGGGAGCCTGCAAAGGGGGACATGTGCACCTTGGGCCCGGGGCGGGGCGGCACTCAGGGTAGGTCTGGGAGTCCACAGCTTAGCTGGTACTGCTGCACTCACGGAGGCTGCAGGCGGGCCAGAGATTACCATGCAGAGAAGGGTCCTGGGCAGAGCTTACCTCTGACACAAACTTGGTCGTGGCGTCGCTTAAGGTTTTCAGCATCGGGGTTGCCTCAGCATAAAACAAGGACATTCGATTTGCCAATTCATTATTTACTTCATTTTCTCCTTCTGCCTGTGTAGAAAATAAGAGCCCTTGCTATCAGTTCATAAATTATTAAATAGAATCTCATTATAAAAGGACCTAGGCAGAGTAGAGTGCCTATCTCATTAATGTTTGCTAAATTAATCTAATAAATACCCTTAAATTATATTTTAGGCCATCAAGTGCATATAATACTTAAATATTCTTTAAAAAACGAAAGTTTAAAAATGCTGTCAAGCAATATTAAAAATATATTTTATATAATGTTAGGCAATTAAATAAAATGCTGACGGGCTGCCTTCTGTGTACAGGGGTTGCTCTAAGTGCATGGAGGACAGAAGATGACTATGACACGGCACGCTGCCTCCATCAGCACCACACAGGGTCCACAGTAACAGGCTGAGAGGTGATGATGGGAAAGCGGTGTGACAAAAAGAATAAGTGAGACAGGAAGAAACTCAAATGGACTCAAACAAGAGTTAGGCTTTTGATGGGCAGGCACACTGGTATGACAACCAACCAGGGGGGAACAGCACGTTTTCAAATGACTTGGAAGAATATAACTCGGTATTAATTTAATGTATTCCGTGTCATAAGCAGCAGCAACTAGCGAAAGGCAAGGCTGGAAAGGAAGGTCAGGGTCAGGCTGCAGCGGGCCTTCACCACTGACTTACGTCCTTCTGTGTGTGACGGGGAAACATGTCAAGTGCCAGAAGAGAGGAATGACAAGTCCATTTTCTAAAGAAAGTTAGCTGATGACAATGGGCAGATTGCACCAAAAAGAAAAAGACTGTAAGTCAGAAAATGAGTTCTACTACTACAGAATTAGTGCCAAAAAGAGTGAGAATGAGGCTTTCCGTTGGGATAGGAGTTATCAGCAGATGAAAGGAGGAAGAGATCTGAGAGGTATTTCACTTGACAATTGGATTTACCTATAATTACTGAGGGTGAGAGACAGTACAAAGATAACTTTAATGTCTTTGGCCTTGAGTGAGGACAGGATGGCTGTAATAGAGGATTGGGTGTTTTGCTTTTATTTTATTTTACATGGTAGGTATGAAAAAGACAGATGATAAGGTCAGCCTCATAGCAGGAACTGGTCTATGTAAAACCAAACTGACGCAAGTAACAGATGCTTCATGGGAAAGAAATCTTTTCTGCAACCCAGGGCCTGTCTTAGAGCAACTGCTTCATAAAATATGCAATGGGGAAAAAAATGGTTTCCTTTGGTATCTTCTTCACCTCTTATCCCACTCACCACTCTTTACATATTTCTATAGTATTTCTTTATTAAATTATCTACTAGAGGCTGGGGCCAATCCTACTAGAAATTCCTCTACTTTTCACACAACATAGGTCTTCAAAATACCCAGAGAGCAAGATAATTTATTTTCTTCAGATTTCAGGTTCTACTTAAGGCATTTGACTCCTCGGAGAGTGAAAAGGGTACTAAACCGCGTAAGATGAGTCACGAGGCTCCTAAGCCTAAAGAAACCAGCAGGGACGCTGTGCCGGCCACGAGACGGGCAGAGACGCCCTCTCCCTGCCAGTTCAGGCACAGAGGCGCTGAAAGTCCACAGCCTCGCTCCCCCCTCCTGCCAACATCAGCACTTCTCTTAGCCCAGGCCAGTTTTCCTCCAAGATTCTTCCATTCTAAGAATAAGGGGACAAAATGCTTATAACCACTAATTCACAAAATTATTGTGCCATTAAAATGAGAATACACAGAAAAATTTGATAAGTATCAATGTCATATACACAAAAACTAATTTTACAAAAACTGATTTTACTGAAGTAGTCATAGGCATGTAAGGGATAAAGTGGGGGCGGGAAAAGGGAAATACCATATGGTTTGCTACATTCTTTTCGCTTTCTTCCTATAGCTGTGGTTGCCCATGGTTACTAAATTAATTACTAGCTTTAACTATATCAGAATGAATGAGTGAATGAACAAATAAAAAATAAACTGAACAAACTGAGAGATGAGTTATTATTACCATCCCCTAATTCAAAGCATTAACTTACTGGAACATTATTAATCCTCATACGACTCAATGTTCTTCTATAATAGCTGAAATCATTCTGTATGGCAGGATTTGTCATCTAAAAAAGACATTTATAAAAGAAAAAGGTATTATGTACTAAATGACAGTATAAAAATTAAATGAAAAATCGATTAAGTACAGTTTTAACTATGTAAGTGACATTCCCAATTTGTAATGCCATTTTAATAACTAAAACTGGTACCATCCAAGATGGCTTTCTGCACTTACATGATGTAACACTGTATGTACTCAGTCTTCACTGAACACGTACAACAATACAGACTATTTTTTAGTCTCTGTTGGTATGCTTCCCTTCTTCTTTGCAGTAGTTTCAGGTAATATACTAAAAGACTGTTTGCCTAAAAACAGTATTACCAAATAAACAAAAACCAAGAAGGAATTTGTAGGTATTTGTTTTGGAATTACAATAAAAGTATGCCTATATGGTCCACAGGGCAATCTTCAAACAGACTGAAATTTTATATACAAATCATTCGTGCTCAAAATGTCATAAAAGAGAACAGCTGTCTATGAGGGCACTCAAACAATGCTGCAGTTAGGAGTCCAGCTCTTCCATTTTTCTAGACAAGGTACCTGAGGCCCTGAAAAGTCCAAGGCGCTAGGCCTATCTCCTGACTGGTTATTGTGATGGGGCCAGTCATGGGATGCAGGTCTCCTGATAGGAAACCAGTGCTTGTTTCTTTTACTCGCCCTCCTTCTAACAATAGGAGGCAGGTAGGTATAAAGGTAGGTAGGTAGATGGGAGGTGTGACGGAGGAAATATTTGAACATTTTTATATAAAAGGGAGTAGAAATAAACTGGGGATAAGCAGAAAAGGAAAAAATATCATAAAAGGTCAATCTTGATGTTCTAGAAATATTTTTTAAATGAAGTTCAATGAAGACTGAATATTGGGTGATTTGCTATTTGCTCTGCATGTATAAAAGACCTGTCGACATTTTTACATTCAGTTTTCCATACTTGCTCAGCACCATCAGGCAACATTCAAACACATTTTAACAAGGTCTTCAGGCATTTCCCCCGAGTGCTCCATAAAAACTCATGATTTTCACAGTCAGGGCCAGCAGAAAAATCCTACCTTGAGTTCATCAAACCGGAGTGTGAAATGAAGGATTTCTGCAAATTGTTTAGCAAGAGCCTGCTCTCGCTCGAGATGCTGGGTGGGAGAATACGGGGTACTTGTCAAGGCTCCCAGAAGCCCTCTTAATGCTGCTTCTAAAGGACAAAGATTAAAATTAAAATGTTAAGCTGTTTGTATCTTCTTGACATTTGTTTCTTAAAAAGTGAGCAATTTATAAATGTTACGATTTCAATTGTCATAAAAGTAAGATCTCTTTAAAATCTAAATACAATCATTCAAACTGAATACTGTTTAATAGAACAAAAACCTTAAAGGGACTAATTCAATTTTGTAATTCTATAAACCCAAATTCAAAATAATGCCACACGTAATCTGAATTAAACACCAGGATCAAAGGGCAAGTTTTATATTATTTTCACCATTCGACACAGCATTGAATTTTACGAAACCGTGATTGTTACCTACAGCTCAGTAACTACTTCAAGGGCACTACATCCACACAGTCAAATCTATACACGGCTATGACTGAATTACCAACTTCTCATACTCTGAATACGCTGTTTACTTATAAATTCAAACTGCTTTCTTTCAGCTACTAAAGGAAACAAAATATCTGATTTAATAATTAGCTTTCTGAGTTTCTTAAGTACTTGGCATCTCAAGACCATAATATAAATATCCTAATTCATTACCTAAGTAAAATGGTCCCTTTGAAATAAGTGCTACTTTTGGAATGCCCGACTAATAAATACTGTGTTTAAAAATGGAAATACTGATATTTCACTTCAAAAAAATCATAGAAATCAAACTATTCAGTTATAGATTATGGAATCAGAAAACAATGATAGATTCTATTAAAAAAAAACAAGAGCTTACAGAATCAGATGGTGATCTGACATTAATGAATAAGTGTCAGGTTAATCAACAAATATTTCTTAATGATAATGAATTTATGCAATTCATCAAAAACACCAGCTCTACTATTTCGGAAGACCTAATTAGGAGCCCACATTCATACTGTGTGCTTAACCTGGTCTCTCACTTAACTTTCACCATTAACTAGGACATGAGTGATACAGAGGGATAAACTGAGTTTCAAAGAGGTTCCATGCCAAGGGCACAGCTGGTAAATGCCACGTGTTTCTGACTTCGCAGCCCTATTCGTTCCACCATAATAAACTGTTTCTCAAATAAAGCAACATTCTACCTAGCCTCCTGCAATCTTATAAAATATTAATCTGCTGATGACTACCAGTAGTACATCTCATGTGTCTACTATGTGCCAGGTACTGAGCTATACACTTCATGACATTGTCATCCACACAGTAACTCCAAATTGTAATTATCCCTTTTTAATAGGAAGTCAAACCAACATAATGACTGTCTTCTCTGTACCAGGTGCAAGGGAAACAGAGGTGAAGGTAGACATGCTCCTATGCCCACATGGAGCCTGATTACCGAGAGAAGAAACAGAAATTACTACAATTGTGATGTGTGCGAAGAAGGACACAGTACGATGGGGAAAGGTATAAAACTAGGGCCTCACCTAGTTAAAGGCTCAGGAAAAGGCCCCCCTGAGAAAGTGACATCTGGGCTGAAACTGGAGTGTCCACTAAGGATGAGGAACAGTCTGGGAACAGACAGGGCAGGGAGCCAGCTCCTGAGCTGGGAAGACCGTGCCCAGGCAGACAAACTCAAGGAGAGCACACAGGTGGAAGAGAGCACGGGGGCAGTGTGATCCAAGACTGAAACAATACGCATGCAATGTGTGGCACAGTACGTGTCCTGGCCTTGTCACCCTAATATCACTGGACAAACTATTTAAGCAGGGAAGTGACACCATCAGATCGGCGTTTAAATACTCCACTTCATCGGCAGTGTGGAAAAGGGACCATAGCACACGGGCGGTTTACAGAGGAGCGAGCACGGATGTGAAGGTCAATGAAGAGGGAAACATTTTTTTTGGCTATTTTGAAAAATAGTTTATTTCTCCCAAGATTCATTTCATGTGCCAGTGTTAATATAAGTGGAAAGCTTGTGCTTCTGCCTCTCGCCATGTAGGATTCTGATGAGAAAGGGGTGGGATGGGGAAAAAAAATAAGTGGAAAGCAAAGTTTCAGAGATACGAGAACAGGAAGAAAAAAAAATAAAGCAATACACCAACACTGTTACAAGAGTGTTCCCCCAAAATTTGCATTTCCTAGCTTTTATCGGGTCCCTGGCTTAATTCCAGCATGCAAAGCACTCTACCACTTCGGGAGGTGGGAGATGCCCACGCCCTGGGGTGGAATCAGGTCACCTGGCTGAGTTGCGACTGTGTCCATGAACAGCTGAAGCCCTAAGTGTCAGACCTATCACAAAAGGGGTAGAAGCTCAAGGTGAGAAGCTGCGTATTTACCTGCCTTTAAAGCAGCTAGGTCAGCCTCTCGCCTTGGGGGCCGGTGCTGATAGAAACAGTCCTACTGGCCTACCACGCCCAGTGTCAAGGGAGGAATCAGACAGAGAATCCCAGGTGGTGGTCCAAGTCTCTGCCT
>NW_017731428.1:140255-141296 GCF_001890085.2 Hipposideros armiger | reverse complement strand
ACTCACTATGATCTCTGGAGGTGGTCCCTATGATAAGCCCCAGACCAGGAGGGGGAAAGGCTGAGGGGAGGCAAAGCAGCTTGTCTACTGTCTGATCACAGGACCTTCCCTTAGGAAGCTGCCTCGACCAGGAAGCCTCTGAAGGAAAAAGCAACAACAGGAGGTTTCCCGGGCCAACAGGGTTAAACCCCAGTGGCAGAGCTCAGCATCTTCCAAGTTAGTCAAGTGACCCCTTTCCTATCCCTCTATAAATACGCGAACGGCAAGGGTCCGTCTTCTGGGGTGCACCTGGGGCGTATCTGCAGTGCTCAGGCCAAGCACCCCCTCCTGAGACCGCAAGACTCTGAGGGACCCCGTGTGTCTTGATGGCTGTGTGGTGCTCTGTGTGTTCTGTGTGCCATTTATCCTCATCTCTGGCTCAACAGTGAGGCAGGAAGAGAAGAGACAAGACAGGTTTAGTGGATGTAACACAGAGGGCTCAACAGACTCAGGTCCAGATAGGATAAGCTCAGGGCAGCTAACGGATGTGATCAGCCAAGACCACATGGCTAATAAGCAGCAAACACCAGCATTCAAACATAGGCCGTTATGCCTCCAAAGCCTAAAATCCAGTGATGCGTTCTCTTAAATACCCAATATATATCTGATACAGCAGATGTGTGTGTTCATTGATCCATCACTCACTCACTAACCCTACAAACATTGAGCTCCTGTCACATGCAAGCAAGGATAAGCATCCCGTCAGCCAGAAAACCGTGAACATCGCTAACCCGGTTACTGGTTAAGAGCTGAGGAGTAAAGCATCGGATCGTACACTTGCACTTTGCTCCTAGTTTTACAGAAGCCCCTAGGGGACGATAATGAAGGCTCCGACAGCTTTATGCTATTCCCTGTGTTACTATCGCCCTCTGCTGAAACGGAACACGGCACCTACGATGGAAATCATACCACTAGCCTGATTTCATTCCAATAGTCAAAATATAAGAAAACACGTAAGCCCGACTGGTTTGGCCCATTTTACAATTATTCTCTTTTTTACTG
>NW_017731428.1:135718-136635 GCF_001890085.2 Hipposideros armiger | reverse complement strand
GAGGCTTAAAAACAAAACCCCAAACCCAAGTTGTTAACAATTTTTAAAAACTATTTTTTCTTCAGCTATAGCTGGCATTCAGTATTATTTCACAGTCATGGAAATGTAGAGCACAGCATAGAGAATACAGTCAATAATACTCTAATAACTGTATAGTGCCAGGTGGGTGCTGGCCTAGTCAGGAAGATCACTGCATAAATTACATAAATGCCTAACCACTGCGCCATACACCTGAAACCAATAATTACCCATTTTTAAACCTGGCAACTAATTAGGAATTGTTAAAAACCATGTGGGCCAAACAAATCCCACACCTCAGGTCAAAATTGAGCTACGAGCACCTAGTTTGACTTCTACCTGACGGTATGGTTTTCTTACTCAATTATTTCTATAACATGTTTTTGAGATTCAAACATCAAAAGTATATAAAACATGGGTCAAGAACATAAATATTTCAAATTTCTGATGCATCTATACCCCTCCTCTACGGCCACAACTTCGCACAGGAGGGCCCCTCCAGTTTCCATCTTTCGAATCACACCGCAGCTAAATGGCTGAATCTTACCTGCTCTGCCTCCTCCTCCTCCTCCAAGAAACGGGACCCCGCTCTGCTCACTACTGCACTGAAGGCACAGTTCTGATCTCTGAGTAATTTTTCCCACGCGAGGGAAAAAGCGCATAGTTTTGACTTCTTTTTGCTATAATGGCGCCTTCGGTAACTTTGGGTATATCATTAGCTCCCTATTTCTCATCTTGTACAGTTTTATATATGAACTGCTCATAATCAGCAATGATGTTAAGAACACAAAAATCTAAATAATCCAGGGGCCTGGGGATTCGTTCCCACACATGGGAAAGCATTTGCTGTAGAATGGAGAGAACATTCTAGCAAGTGGTTTCTCATACTAGGACCCTTC
>NW_017731428.1:131650-132476 GCF_001890085.2 Hipposideros armiger | reverse complement strand
TAAAACATAGGTTTCAGCTAACGTCAGAAACCCAGGTATAATCTATAAAACACCGAATAATGGAATGCTGAGAGGGCCTTCTCAACTGCATGGATACGTTAACCTACTGTGATACATTCTTAGTTAACCTTGCAAATGGATATGGATGTAATGGAATAAGAAATGACACACTATATGGTTGCTGAATACATTATGTCTTGGTACCTTTTAGAACCACAAAAAGAAACAATTTTATAATGCTTCCCATGCCACAGACAGGCTTAGTAGTTCTTTGTCAAATAATTATTTTAGTGGAATAAAAAGAAGCCAAAAAAGTAAGGCAATAAATGAAGTAAGATGCCAACTCTAGGAAAAGACTAAGAAACCTGCAATAGTTCAAATTCCAGGGTGCAAAGCAACTTTAAGAAACTTACCAAACACTTAGGAACCTAAATCAACCTGAAACATGTGACTTAAAAATTGTCATACTTACTCCCTATAACTAAAATCCTATTCTGGAGTCCACGTTTCCTTGAGTTTTCCCGAATAAGAAAGTGAAAACTGGTTTCAAATTTGTAAGGGGAGAAAATAGGCCATAACCTAGAGATCCTAATATACATTTGAATATGCCTCTTTTTAGGCCCCGTCTTTCAAACCACTAGGCAATCTTTTGTGAATATAGAGGATTATTCTCAAAGAAATGTTATTGTCTTGCTTTCATCTTTCTTTTGCTCTTCTTAATCTTTTATGGAGCTTAACGCTCTTTTTGACAACCTGGTTTGCCTCTTCTAACTTCTTCTAGCAATCAAAACGCACCGCCTGAAACTGAAACTCATAACCAAGGCCT
>NW_017731428.1:125023-130358 GCF_001890085.2 Hipposideros armiger | reverse complement strand
TTCCCAACTAGGCTACATTCCATACTATAGATAAGGCATAAAGCTCTTACAATGATAAACAATATGATTACTATAATGTTTTAGAGAAAAATTATGTGGGCAGAATTCCTCCCTGCTCCAATTTTCTTATGAGGGTTGGGGAGGCAGGCCACATTTATAATATGAGTTAACATTTCTGATGAATTTCTTTGTTTACCAGTCATATAAAACTAGTACCTAGATTTTTCTTTTTGCACCCACTCCACCTCCCCACAAATACACAGTGATTTATTTATTTTCCTTAAAAAATTTAAAGAAACTTAGTTCATATATGAAACTAGTAAGAGTCCGGATGCCTAAAAACTGTAACTTTATTTTGCACTTGGGGCAAGTCATAATTTAATTCCACCTATTAAACCTGCCAACTAGTCAAAAATATACCACCTATTTTTTAAAATCAACAATTACAGTACCCAAATTTTGATTTCAACATATTATTCTTAAAATAGTACTACAGAAACAATAATAAAGTAACATTTATGTGCAAAGCCAACTTAAGAATCTGTGTTCTCATATCTGTTCTCTTATTTTTCAAATTCCTTTTCAAAAATCATGTATTTTTTTAATAAAAATATTATGAAATAATTACACAAGAGGAGCCAATTGAAAAATTAAAAAGACTGTATCCAAAGCTATAAAGGTATTATTGGGAGCAAATACTGATATTGTAGCTAAATGATTGTTTAAAAATCAGAGTTTGTCATTTAGCAGTAATATCATTTCACATTTAGCCAGACCACGTTCTCAGAGTCATAGACACATATTTTTTAAAAGTACACCTCATACCGTTCATACTTACACCAGGTGCAGTAGAGAAAAATGCTTTTTACATGCAAAAACAATAGCTTTATACTTTTTCACATGGATTGTGACTACAGACATAACATCCAAAGTAAACACACATCATAGTTTATTCATGAAGAGGGAATTCATGACAGAGGACAATATCTTGATTTTATATATCAAAAGGTTTTTGTAAAGTCTGCAAGTACTAAACTATGTATTTTTGGTGTGGTGACTAGTTGCTAACAGAAAATGTGACACTGAGACTTAACATACAAAGATACATTATCAAGTACATTTAAATAGACCTTGGAAGTGATTAATAATTATTAAAGATTTAATAAGTACCAAGAAATTTAAAAATAAAGAAGATTTCAGTTTCCCTTAAGGGTGGAAAAAATACCCAGCACCACACTGATTATAAACATTTTTTAGACTGTCACAGGAAAGTCACATTTATAATTTTGAAAGCTGCTGAAGACTGTTGTGGAAATGAAGACAAACAGAAAAATAGCAGACAGGTAAGCACTACTTTACTGATAGCAAGTCATGCAAAAGGGTGAAATACTAGGGAGGGGAAAAGACTGTATAAAAGAAAGCATTTTTTCAAAAAATGGTATCATATAATGCACCCAAGACTTGTCACTTTGATTTTTCATAGCAAAGAATGAAAAATATTATTACTTGAAGAAAAACGTACCACTTAGCTAACAAAAGGACACTCCTTTGATTGCAAAATAATGTATCTACTACTGAGAGTAGTCACAGTGATTACTCATCAAACTTAGTTTTAAAAGCTGTTCAAGGGAAATTAGAGCACGTTTCAGTTGTTCTTATTGTTCGAAGATAAAATTAAATATTTTAATAATTTCACACTAGTTTCCTATAGAAGAATCACTGAAAATAATTGGTAAAATTGATGTTATGGTACAAAAGGAGGCAAAAATCAGCTACAAAAGGAAAAAAATAAAAAGCAAATCACATAAAAATTCTAATTGCAGTAAGAGGTATTTCTGCTTTAATCTTGCATTCATTCAGTAAATATTTACACTCTATCTCCATAAGCTTCATCAAGGCAGGAACCTCAATGTACAGTAATACCACTGTATACAGTATGTGAACTCAGTACCTAGATTTTCTATAATAAATATTTGTTGAATGAATGAGAAGGTACAGATATAAATATGCCTCCAGCATGAATTAGAGGAGGGTCCTATGCATTTTTGTCTCTGAACAAATAAAGTTCTACATCATTTTAGAAAAATAAATATAAGAAAATGCCACCAGAATAAAGACATTTCAAAGTACAGGACAAAAACAATTGAAAATATGCAAGAGGTAAAACGAAAAAATAAAGTTAGACTAAAAGAGTGGGTATCAATATTCTTAAAAGATGTGGGGGGACAGGTAACACAAAAGACACAAGAATTAGAGGCAATGTATGACTAGATGGAAAGGCATTAAAACAAAGAATCAGAGACAGTAAGATTCTATTTCTCATTTATAAATACCCACCTATATTTACTCTCCTACTCTGGTCTAACTGAAGATAAGTAAATCAAGATGAACTAACAAATACTGAACTTCTTTCACTTACAAGGCACTATGCTAAGATTGGGAAGGGACATAAAAATAAATCAAAGTCCCTCTTCTACCAAAAACCATTAATTTAGTGAACTATATATACATTAGGCTAAAAAACTGTCATTAGAATGAGCAATAAACGAACAATGTCATTATAAAATAAGAAACTCCCAAGAACTACAATAGAAGAGGTTACACAGGCCCCAAATTCAGTGCTTTTTCTATGCTGTCATTATCAACGTAAGTGGTGCCAAATTTTATGGGGCAATTCTGAGCTTATATCTTAACTGAAACATTATTTTAAAAATAAAATCTTATCACATAGGTATAACTTGATTTAAGAAAAAGACCCTCTTTCTAGAATCTGAAGAATAGATAACATGTTTCAATGAACACCGATTATCATTTCATGCCTTAAAGCCTCTATACATGTTCCTTCTACAATGTCCGTCACTAAATTAGCCTGAAACATTCTAATCCACCCTCCACAACCTAACTCAAATGTTGCCATCAGAAAGTCCTGTGATGCCCAATCTACTCACTGCTAGGTAAAGTTAACCCTTTCCTGATCTACACCTTGAATGTAAACAAAATTATTAATTGGCATTTCTATCTCTTCTACTAGGTTGAGAACTCCCCAAACGCAGAAGTTGTACTTTGTTATCTTTGCATCCCCAGCACCTACTTGCTAGCACACAGGGGACAAGCTATAAATGTGCATTGTATTGAAGTGAAAAACAGCACTTGTGTGTGCGCACACATAAGTTAAGGGAGTAATGATTTAATGATTTATAATCAAGACATAGTCTTTATTTTGTAAATTATAGGATTCCACCGAATCATGGTTAACATGTAGTGGAATAGTCAGTTTGTATACAGCCTGACGCAAAATGCCAGTACATTTATCCGTACGAAATTATTTCCATAGTTGCCCAATCATGGAGATAGATACACTGAGCTAGGTTTAACCAATCAGGATGATGGAAATAGTTAAACTAAATTACTCTGGTAACCTGAATATTACTCTTCATCTAAAACTAGATCAGGTAATGCTAAATACTTTCATAAAAGAATGTCGCTTTTTTTCTCAGTAATCATGAGGAACTGGCAAATCGACTTTTGGCAATTTTGAGTCTGGTATACAACAGTTTGAGAGAGAACCCATCCGATGGGCTGAGGCCACTCACTGGGTATCCTAATGATACGGTAAACTTTTACAAAAGCAAATGTCCAAAAACAGAGATTAATATGCAAATGGCTGAGATAACATTGATTAAGAGTATTCTAATGTTAGAATCGAAAGAAAACATATTTAAAAATCTACCGTATTTGCCGGCGTATAAGANTGGAGAATAAACAAAGGTAGAGAAGTGTTAGTCTTGGTAAGAAGTAGAGACACAGCGTCTCCTGAAACACAGAAGAAATGGAATAAGAGATGGACAGAAAGAATCCTGGGTTAGTTCAGAGATTCTGCGGAACAAAGTGGAGGCAGACCACACCAAACATTTGCTCTGTGGTGTAGTCATCAGACAGGGTTGGGGGTGTGCAGGCCTCAAGGACGGCTTCAGCCTTCCCCAAGGAAGCTTAAGAGGAGCGGAAAAAACAGACTGGCAGAAGAAACAAGCCAAAGAAAATTCTGTTCTCTCCGCCCCTCCAAAGAAAGGACAAATAGTTCCCCATGGATACGGTACATTTCAGGTGTGAGAGCAACCAAAAAACAAAAACACAAACAAACAACAAAATTTTCATTCATATACATAAATTACATATTTGTGAACACTATTTTCCTTTTCCTTTTATATCACTGCAACCACTTTCAAAATAATGCAAGTGATCTTCCTTTAAATATAATATTTAATATTTAAGAATTCTGAAGTACAGAAAACAATAGATGAAAATAGTAACTTTCAGTGTATTGGAAAACACGTATGCTTTACCTCTCGTATTTCATGGCCAGCTCCTCTATACGACTGCAAGTCCTCCAAGATGCCTTCTGCATCTTTTAATACTACATTCACCTGATTATAAATTTCCTTCTCAGACTCTGTAGGCTGGGCATCTAAATAGCAGGAAAGCACAAGAAAATGCACAGTCACGTGATGTTTTTTAGTACATGTATAACTCTAAGCAATCCAGAGTTCTAAAGATGACTGACATTTTATTCAGTGTTAACTTTGCACGTTAGAAAAGATCGATAATTTTTCCATGGTTCTGCACTTGAATAACTAGCCTCAAGTTTGTAAATATCACAAAGAAGCAAGGGAACACCAAACTTTACTATTTACATTAGTTACAAATCATGACTTGGTATATCCAATGAAATGGAGAATTACAATTCAAAATTTAAATAGTCATAGCATTAATAATCACTTTTTCTACTACTTTCATCACTGTAATGACTATAAATTCATGGGTAATGATCTATTTTAATGCAACAGAGAAGTCCTACTACTATATCTTGCTCATCTATGGTTTAAGACTTGAAAGGACTTTATTTTCCTATAAAGTTCATTTTAATGACTGAATTTTGATATAAAAAATTAAAAAATGCTTTCATAGAATAGTTTTCGATGCTCCCCTTTCTTAGGGACCACTTTCAATTCTGTACCATTGAACTTCTCTGCTGATGAACACAGGTCAAGATTCCTGCACAGAGAGGTTCAATTTATGAAACAGCTCCAGCATTACTAGATCATAAAGCAGTTTATTATCTAGTTTTCAGGCCACAATGTTATCAGTGAAATTCTTCAATACTAAAGCAAAAGCTGAGTTCCTACATCCTTGAGGTTTAGTGAGAGAAAAATGAAGGGAGAATTAAAGTTATAAGAAGCACAGTCAGGAACACAGACATATGGGCATTTCCACCACCTGCAGTGTCAGCCACAGAACATGTATTTAGTACATGACTAAAGCTGGACTTCTCTCAGCT
>NW_017731428.1:95300-121023 GCF_001890085.2 Hipposideros armiger | reverse complement strand
AAGTGTACCTGGCGTATAAGACGACCCCCCACTTGGAGGCATATTTTTCAGGGCCAAAAAATCGTCTTATACGCCGGCAAATACGGTAAATAAGAAACACCAGGCAAACTCTGGCCGAGTATACAGTCTGCGCTCACTGAATTTCTCTCATGGCATATGAGTAAGTGCCAAACCAAAAGTTCTACATTGGCTGATAGGCAACAAATATTTTCAAATTTATATCTGCCTTTAAGAAGTTAATGCTTTATATATAATTCCTTTTTTTTTTTTTTTGGCTGCAAACTGCTGTTGTTGCTTTATTGATGTCTATATAATTCTCCATTATTGGCTATTGCTGCTAATGTTGTTAGCAATTTTAACCTTTTCCTGCCACTGAATTAGCTATTTAAATTTTAAGGATGATCCAACCCCCTCCCCCAACCCACTCCCACCCCGCTGTAAAACCAAGACTAAATAATATTTTAAATACTAAAGTAAATTCATGCTTCTCACTTCACCACAACATACTGCTAGGTTTATAAAAAGATCAAGTGCCAAGTCTTGAACAAGATCTTGACTGTATCAAAGCCAAGATTCTGCAAATGTAAGGAATTTGAAACAGAGTAAAAAGGAGACAGAACAACAGAAAAATATACAAGACCAAGTTTGAAACAGATGCAAATAAACTAAAATACAGCTGTAATGTAAGTGGCCTCATCTGAAAGAATAATCGTCAAGTCAGCAATCTGCTCAACATCCCCAAGCGGATTAAAATTCATGCTAAACATGCACTTAAAACAGCACTGTTAAATTGTTGAGAAGGGTCAAGAAAACCAAGTCATTTAATGACATGTTCCCCTAAAAACCCAGCCATTTATTATGGTCCTGATATTGACATTACTGCTCTTTGCTAGCTGCAGACAGTACCCAAAACATAACAGAACATTTATAGGAATGTAAAAGTAGAAAAATATCAGAGACCATAAATTAATCCATAAAATGGAGATAAGCTATAAATTGATGTGTTCATATGAACTATCCTGGTTTAAAGAAAAAAAAATATATGAATTATTCATGAAGTAGAGTGAATTGCATATCACATAAACTGAAGTTGATGGAAAATGCAATGATTCTCTGGGTATTTTAAGGGATTTGCTTATTTTGTTTTTAAAATCAGAAAAGATCTTACATTTTAAGTATTTAAAAAATCTGTTTACATGTTTTCATCTTTGGTGATAATGCAGGGGGATCGCATGATTTACAATGTAAAGGCTGTCTCTTCACCCTTTCCTAACAATTTTCTAATGATTGGTTAAAAATAGCAACATTCACACTAAAACATCAATTTAATATCATTCCTCTCAATTTGACAACCAGACAAGCTAAAGCAATAGCAACAGCCAAAAAAAGCAAAAGCTTTTCACCATGCATGGGGGTCAATGACACTTACCTGCCACTCTTAAGACCATATTACAATAGGTCATGCAACATAAAACAAACAGAAGGCAAATTACTTAAAGGTTTGTGAACCCATTATTTTTCTTTTTATTTACTTAGAAAAAATAGATTCCTGAAATACATACATATAATGAGTTTCTTAACTTTTCAAATTAATTATCTGCAAAGATTAAATAATTAAGGTTCACACTTACCTTTTAATATTATGCCCAAATTACTGAGCTTTGAATGGCCTTCATGAACAGATTTGTATTAAAATACTTCAAAAGGTACAAGGAGTTAATAGTTAATTTTTCTCAACTGCCATAATTTTTCCCCAAATATTGCTTTCTATTAACAAATCTTGAAGTAGCATTTGTCCTTTCCACTAAAATTTTTTCGTAAAAATGTTTTCATTAGAGAATCTCAAATGTTTTCATTAGAGATCTCAAATTATAAAATAATGTCCAACTAAGAGATATGAATCTCTTATAAAAATTCAAATGAAAGCATTTTATCACCATCTAATCTGTAAATTGACTTCCAGTTCTAGAAGGCACCAGAAATTTTACTCAAACAATTCATAGCTCAGTCATGCAAAGCAGTTAAGAAGATGGCAAAGTGGAAACATTCATTTAGTGCAAGACAAACGCAGTCTACTGCAGGCAAACAGAAATAGATATAAAATCATCTTCTCACTTTCAAAATCAAGGAAAAAATTTGGCCCCTGCTCAAGGTCTGTGCATGTCAAAACTTTAAGAAGATTCCCCATGTTAAGGTACCTGTCAAGACAAGAATGAGAAAAGAGAAAATATCCCTTTATAAAAAAGAACATCCGAAATTTATTCTTTTTCAATAGTAACAGGGAAAATGTTCATTAGGCCATGAATTGGTCCTTCAGGTTACCCAGACTGTGCTCTGCCAGGCAGCAACCGGGTTCTCAAGGTGTTGGTATGTAGGACCTAGGGGGGAAATGTGGTTTTCCTGTACACAATGGCACAATTGCTGCTCTAATTCTTCTCAAAGTTCTCAAGACAAGGTTCATTAATGGCCTTATAATGAAAGATTCTTTAAGTATTCCAATAGTGCTAGTATTCTGAAAAAGAAATTTCTGATTGAAAATTATTCACAGGTAATCTTGTTTAATATTGCACGGAAACAATTTATTTCAAAGCCAAATGTCAAGAGTTTGGGCCACAGCTCACCTTTCCATTTTACCTTAAGACAGCAGAATGTTAAACTTACTTCCTGTATGCCATTAAAAATAAAGCGTGTATTTCTAACCAAATTTGGATTGTTAATAATTTGTGGAGGTTAAGTCTTGATTCTGGATATGCAGCACAATTCTGATTTCTTATAAAATACTCGTAGGATGATAGCATAGTCACTAAGGCATACTGTTAGAATGTTCATCATAAGGCTGCTTGCTTCATGGACTAATGAAAGGACAGCACTGGCTACAGACTCAACATGATTTTAGCAAATGAAAAACTAAAGAATTATACATATGATGGTGATGTTTGCCTACGATTAAGAAAAAAATCATGCAAACTCTGATTCCCCATATTTGATTAACAAATATTCTGGCTGGCCTTCACTGCGGTGTGAGTATAATCAAGCTTTCACCTTTACCATTATGCACCAGCTGTGAAGGGCTAAAGAGACTTACTTTCAAAGTCCAAGAAAAAATGTGCTGCATTGTGGTCTATGTCCCTGGTTAGCACCTTAATGAGATTACCCATGCCAGCAAACCTAAAAATAAAAATGGCAACATCATTTAGTTCCAGTGAAAAAATTTTAAGCAGAGGCCTGGGATTGGGCAAAGGCTGGCTTGCTCGTAATTACCAACAGGTGCAGGTGTATATGCTTCTGGCATCGAAAATTTGAAACAACAAAAGCACATTTGGCTCTGAGTTGAATTAAGCTCGCATCCCTCTTTTCCACATATCAAAAAGTTACATAAACAAAATTGCAAAAAGATTAGATTTTTACATATAACTTGCAATATTTACATTTGATGAATCTATGCTAATGTTACCGCTGTAAAATGTTCGAGGCATATATTCTCTATTTAAATTAACATCAAAATAGATTTCTCAAATAAGTAAATATTGTGACCATCATTTTGAAATAATAGGGATATTTTCCTTCTGCAGATCAAATCCTATTGGGAACACAAGGAAGACAGTATTCAAACCACATTTAACCATTAAAAATTGAAGGGCGTTATCAATTAATGACCTATTTAAAAATTTTTAGCACACATAAGCCAGTATTTCTTACATCGTCTATACTCTGAAGATTATAATTATTTATAATTATATTAATTATTTTAATTAACTCACAGATTATTCAACAATATCAACTATATACAACCATACAAAGTATGTAACTTAAAAGTTAACATAGCAAACCAATACAAAGAGAGCCAGCAATTACCACAACTTCGTAAGTTTGTAGAGGAAAAAATGGAAAAGATAAGGTATTGGCACAAATCTTGCCCCCAAATTTGCTATGACTCCGTGAGGATGGAGGTGGAAGGTGATGTCAGAACATCCAGGAAACCAGGTTCAAACCTGGAAGCTGCTATGGTATCACAGGTAACCTCCCCTCCCCTCCCCCAATCTCAATACTTTTTCTCAAATATGGAACTGCTGGCAAATAAAATTAAAGCAAACATAACAGTAACAGTCTTTTTTATCAATGAAAGAAGACACCTTAGTACTCATCCCCCATTAAAGAAGTTTGAAAACAGTTAGCCCTTCTGGCCACCTGTGCTGTCCCCCTTTCCTCCACCTATTCCCCTGACAATGGCATACGTTCCTAACTTTAAACTTCCCAAAGTGGAAATAACAGTATACGTGTAACAGTTATTTGCTTTCGAATTCAGAGTCTAACTTTGGACTAACACACACATTTCTTAGAAATTAGAAAAGCCATCTAATTTATTCACGAACTTGGTAAATAATGATGGGTCCTTCTCTTCTAAAACGATATTCCCCCAATGGGAGAGGTAGGGATCGATCTTATTTTTGATATGAAAATCTCTATTATACAAAATTTCACTGCAAAGATTTTATACAATGTTTTACACAAATGGATTAGCTGAGATAAAAACTATGAAGGAACTATTTCATCTTATACATTGTAAAAAGTTTAGCAATAGCAACCATTTTTATATATATAAAATATAAGCATTTTTCCAAAATCATCACATCCAAATAATTGCCTCAATTTGATTACTAAATTTATTCAATAGATTTTTGGGAGAACCACTTGGAAATGGAATATTTCACAGCTTTAATTTTAAAAAAGTTTTCGAATATGTATGGACTATCTGTTCCCAAACACATAAAAATTCTCTTACTAAAAAGAACTGAGACCAAATATACAAATAATTGCCTAGTGTTACTAAAATGTATGGATGGAAAATAAGCATGAGAAAAGACGTAACTATCTTTAAGAGGAAAACGGCAGCCCACCACTTGGTGTTAGGAGTTGAGTCTATGGAATCCAAGCAGAATTCCAACCCTAGCTGGCTAGCTGTCTGACCTTGAGAATGCTAGTTAACCTTCTGGAACTCATTTTCTTCATCAGTAAAACATACACAATCAGAGTAACTATCTTAAAGGGCTATTACGCGAGTTCAATGAGATCAGGTACTGGCTTAGCACAGTATATGGCACACAGAAAGCATTTAATAAATGTTGGCTGTTATCATTGCAGCCCAAAAACCACAAAATAAGTTTTAAAAAACAATAATGGCCCTATTTCTTTGAATACAAATCAGTCTTCCATTCAAATCAATTTCAATGTTATAAATCAGAGTAAATCACAAAGCCCGTTTGTAGCCCATTTTTGTCAAGAACATTGCTGAAATGCTGTCCTAAAATTAATCCTATGAGAGCATCATCAGGTACAGAAGGGAGGGAGCTGGAAGAGATGCCTTACTTTTTTACTTGTATGCAGACAGTTGATCCTCAGAGAAAATATCGAAACTAGCCAAATTTGCTCCATTTTCCTCCATGCCCTCCTGCAAACTTCTTTACTATTTATTTAGTCCTTCCTTCGAGGAGCCCTCGGCTAATGTGACCCTGCACCACACACCCTGCTTCCTACTTGGTCAGGGTCCACTCACTCTCCACAAGTGCTCAGATTTAGGAGTTCTTGCCTCTTCATCCCAATTATACTCTTAGTTTGAAAACAGCCCAGTTTATCTAGCACAGGTTTCTCAACCTCCCAGCACTATTAATATTGGGGGCTGTATAAGTCTTTTGTTGAAGGGGGGCTGTCTCACATGGTAGGATCTTTAGTAGCATCCTGAGCCTGTAGGCACTAGATGCCAGTAGCAACTCATCACACAAGTTGTGACAGCCAAAAATGACTCCAGGTATTGCCAAAGGACCCCTGGGGAGCGAACTCACCCCTGGTTGAGAAGCACCGATGTAGTACAATGAGGTCCAATATAGCAAGTCCCTCTACCATACAGCACACAGGACAGATGCAGCGTGGGCAACACACACCATGTGTGTCTCCCTGAACAAACATTCATGAAACTTTTCAAAGATCTGAAAACAGTTCATTATAATATCAGTTGTCATATCTTTTTTTAAAAGGATAAACAAAAAAATTAAAACTATATCCCTGTCTTGCATAGTTTAACTCTTCAGCCAAAAATAAACAAAACAAAGCCTTCCATCACCTCCATGTGACTGATCTCAGTGACTATGATATAACTGCCAATTGTCAGTTCTGGTAGGTACCGGACTGCCTGGGTTCAAACCCTACTCTGCCACTTGGCATCCTTGTGACTTTAGTCAAGACTCCTCACTTCTCCACGCCTCACTGTTCTCACCCATGAAATGTACATAATAATGCACATCTGCTGCAGAGGGTTCATCACCTCAGGCTGGTGAAGAGAAGCGAAACATTTACATCACGCCTGGCCATCGGCTGCTACTGCTGTGGCTGCTGCAGAGCCTGGCTGACCTCGGGATCTGTTCCCAGGAGCAGGACCTATGGAGCGTGAGGCTTTGGAGGCAGTGGCGCCATATTTCCTGCCACAGAGAAGCCAGTCTGTCACCAAAAAATGAAGCCAACTTGCAGGGGAGAGTCACAGAAAGTCTCCTAACAGCATTAATTTCTGATTCTACTTGTTCCCAAGCTCCAGCTGTCATTTCCCTCAGTTTAAGTCGCTAGATTTTCCTCTGGTTTTAAGATGCTCTGGTTTCTTTCAACCAATTTCCCCTTTCTGTTTGGCTGAGTTGGGTTTCAGTCATTTGCATCTAAAAGAGTTCTGACTAATAAGACTTCTAAGTGTCAGATGAATACATAAATCTGACATAAAGAATACTAAAAGATATAAAAGACTTTTCAGATTATATACAGTTTGGTTCAAAACACTACTGATTATTTTAGAGACACTATTTCAAAGTAAATGATAAATATAATTTAGAATAATAAACTGCAAGTCTTACAACCTAAATTTAGGAGGAAGCTAAAGAATTCTCTTTCAAATAACTTTTAGTGTAACTCTTGGGTTTAAGCTAAATACCACAAATATCTATTAAGTAAGCGAAGAAGAAATTTAACACAAAATTAATACACAGAAACCAGATGTAATTTACTTGAACTGTGTGTAATATTTCTGGTGGAATTTTGTGACAATGAGCTCTTATGTTACATGTTTGTTTCAGAGTTGGTGACTTATCTGGAAAGGAACACGCTCTTCCTGGCCGGTAGTCTGTGGAATGTATTTCTGAGCTGACAAGAGGCCCTTAATAAATATATTGGACCATTTTCCCATACAACATTTGAAAAGACATTTCCTTAGTTAGAACAATAGAATCCAAAAGAAACACAACTACACACTATAACAGTATAGTTAATATACTATTTCTCCTCTCTTTCTAGAAAATTCCTTAGAGATGCTGTTACTTCATTTACTCTTTTAAGCTCAGCTGCTTTACAATGCTGTGCCTCAAGGATCCTCCACGCCTGGCTTCTTTTCATCCTTCAGGCCTCATCTCAAATTCCCCCTCTTCAGACAGGCTCTCACTCGTCTTATCAGTAGTAGCTACACCCCTGCCCATTATCTTCTGTTATACCACCCAACTTATTCTCATGCCTTCAGCAGGCTTAATACAATCTGAATTGCTCTATTAGTTTAGTGTCAGTTTTTTCCAGACCCAGTTTATAAACTTAGTAAATATTTCTGGGTGGGAGATGAGACGGAAGAGAAACTCATCCACACGCTGAGTAGCTTCATTATAAATCGGGGATTCTCAAATCGGTACTATTAACATTTGAAGTACACAGTTCTTTGTTGTGTGGGCCGTCCTGAGCATTGTAGGATGTTTAGCAGCACCCCAGGACTCTACCCACCAGACACCTGGGTATCACCCCAGCCCCCAGCTGTGACAACCAGCATCTCCAGATAATGCCCAACTTTCTCTACGGGACAGAACTGCCCCCCTCCACCCCCTGTTAAGAATCACTACTTTAAATGTGTGACCACAAACAAGAAGTACATCCTGTTTTGTCTGCAATCCCACTCCAGTCAACCTACTCTCCCACTTTACCAGGGGACCATTCCACAAGGCTATTTTTTAATCTCCTCAAACCCCCCATCTATTCTCTATCCTCTCATGGAAGAAATGATCTCACTACATTTTTTACCAGAAAAAGAAACATCTACCCCTGGCCCGGAATGCTCTATCCACAGACCTTCGAGGACAAGCTACTGCCCCTCGCCCAGGCCACTGATAACCGGAGCACCTCGGAGAGGGCTTTCGTGACCAATCCCGTCTCCCCCTCTCCTCTAGCGCCTTCCCCGATCGATGGTCACGACCATCTAACACATACTCACTCCTCTGGTTCGCTGTCTTCCCCTGCTTGGTGAACCTGAAGAAGGTAAGGCTTTGTTTCGTATAATACGCTATCCCCAAGTCCTAGAACAATGCCATGGATGTTGTAGGTAGTCAAAAGTATTTCTTGAGTAACCAACCACATGATTAAAAACACACACAGAAACAACAACTGGTCTGTAAAGTTACAGGAGTATTCCAAAGAGGGGAGAGGAAAGACCAAAATAAATACTGACATCTGGAAACTCTGAGTTGGGAAAAAAAAAAAGCCTTTGAATTTAGAAAGAGCTCATTGCCTTCCCAGTCAAATGGTCAAATCAATGAAAACAGAGTTGGTGTCTGTCTGTGTGTGTCTCTGTAAAAGCCACAGATTTTATGTACAACTATTAAGAATTTTTGAAATATTAATTAGAGAAATAAACTAACAGACAATATGAATATCAAGAAAGTCTACAGTTTGCTAAGATAACTGAGGAAGAACATAATATTATCCTTCTACAGCCATAAATATGGCTCTAAAATATAAATAAGAATGGAAACTAGCTTGTATCATAATTCTGATCTTTGTAAAACTGAACAGCATTCATAACATTAAACAAAATAAACTTTAAAAATGTGGTTTTAAATTTAAATTTCAAATTTTATTTAATTTCCTTTAGACCACAGGTCCTCCAAAAAAAAAAAATCCGATTCGGGAATTCTTCACATCTTCTGAAAAAGAATTAAAAGTAGAGTGTCAATTCTGGCCACCTCAAAATGTTACGAGGACAAACTCCAAAATCAAGCCAATATTCATTATCATCTTCAACACAGATAAGTGAATGAAGAATATGAAGAAATATGATGAAGTATGAGAGAAACAGATACCAAAAACATACTTTGTTCTCTGTACTAAAACTTCAAAACAATAGATTTCATAAAAATGCTTTAGTACAACTTCATACCTACCAATTTATGGTGACTAAGAATGTGTGAATGTGAAAAAAAACTTACCAAAATGATCATCAGAAATTGCTAACCATTTTTAATAAAGAAAAAAAATTTCTTATATTTATCCAAGCTCTGAATCCTAGGCAGAAAGGTCCTCTAGAAAACATATTACTATAAAGAGTTTCTGAATTATATTCTGCTATGCATAAAAATATTACTTATTTTAAAATATTAAGTAATATTAAATATGCTCTATCTTTTCAGACATTCACACCTATAGAAACAAATGAGAGTCTTGAAAATTGACAAGATGGTGGGTTAATATGGAATTTCAACTATGCTTCTGCTTTACTTGTCTACCAAGAAATTTCTGGTTCTCATACAGCATGTACTGTGAATCTGAAGAAATATTAAAAGAATAGAAATCAGTAATGAAAAATATTTTCATGGACAATGGAATGATACAGGACCGAGGAATCACAAGCTTCGATTTTGTTCACATCCTTCAGTTGTGTGTTCACAAACTCATTATAATACACTGTAATACTTGTATAACTAAATATAATATTTTGCATAAGCAAAAAAATAGTGAATCATTTTCATAGTTCTCCTTCCAAAGATAAACTATCAGATATACAAGAGATCCTGGAGTTGCTATGTTATGTACTCAACCAAGCAGTTATTACAGTGTTTAAAAATCTGCTTTAACATACAGAAGTGTTAATATCGTACTCTGAAGATAATAACAATGCCAACACAAAAAGATATTACTAATAAGCAATGGTTCTTTCAGAGAAAGTAATTCACCTGCTGGAACCTGTTAAAAAAAAATAACTAAATTGACATGCTCTGAGAGAGCAACTATAGAAACATTACACGACACGTGCTGAAAAGATCCTTCTAATGTACTACACAGAAAATAATGCAATGAGATGAGAGCAAAGTTGAAAGGCAAGTAGAAATCCACACGGTGTTGCTATCCTGAAAGCCAGTTACATAACTCCAATTCCACATTTGTAGACCTCAGGTGTAAGGATAAACATTTCTCAAGTGATTGCATAAAGCAGCAAGTACAAGTTAAAATAGAAATTTCAAAAGAAAGCCACATATCAACCTCACTCAGCACATCTGCTTCTGAAAATATTCAGGCATCACCTTTTTCAAAAACTGCACAAGTCTTTTTGTAGAACTACTTCCATGAAACTGCAACATCACCATTTGAAAGCAAACGTTGACTGAATATTGCAAATGAACAGCAGTGACCCCAGGAATAGCCTAGCAGCTGACAATAGTGTAAGAACAAAAAATTTTCAATATGTCAATCTTTCAAAATCTATTAAAATTAATAATACTGTAGCCATTAAATTTTGAGAAATTTTCCGATTAATGTATCTGAGAAGTTTATTTTATGATTTTCGGCTTTGGCCTTGGCTGAATGTTGACTTTCCTGACATTTGGTGTACCTCTGATACAAGCATACAAAGTAAATCTTCAACACAGTGCAGAGTAAATATTCAATAAAAACTTATGGAATTAACTGTAAATAGGTGGGATCCAGTGGCACTTCTTTTATTTGAAGGATTGGTTAGGTACACAATAGTTTTAAGGAGAGGTACAATCATAATTTCTTCTCATCTTCTGATAAGGCTGCAACTCGCATTAGGAACACGGCAGCTGATGGTATATACTAACTTTATATAAGAAGGTGAAAACCGCCAATAGCTGAGCGCCAGGATAACGAGAGAAATAACCAACTCAAGCAAGCCTGCCCATAGTGTCTGCAATGATTCTCCTGCCTTTGTGATATCTGTTCTACTCATCACCCTGCAAATGTATTTCATATCCCAACCTTCTTCTCACACTTGCTTCACTTCTCTCTTTCCCTTCATCTTCCCCAGAAGAGAAGTTGCTGAACAGTAGCTTTTGTTTTGGCACAATGACAATGACTAGGCAACAAGTATTTGTTCTGTAAGTGGCACAGCCCAGGTTTCCCTTTTCCTCTTGCGCTTCCTGTTTTCTGAGCTGCGTGGTAAACATGCTTAAGCCGAGCCTGAGCTCCCAGGACTTGGAACTCTCTCACCACCCCTCGTTCCACTGAACTTGATAAAATAAGGAGACTTAACATCCCCCGCAAGACTCTACAGTCATAGAGTTTTATTCCATCCACCTGTCCCCCTGGGCACTCTGGGCAGGAGCTATCCAAGAACTAGGGCTCTGAGAGGAAGCACGAGAACGTCATTGGTGAGCGTCGACCAACAGGGATAAACGAACACCGAGAAGTCTGCACGGTGGACCCTGACGCTGCTCCCATTCTCTCTCGCCCCCACGCCAGTCCTGCTGTAATCTGCTCTGTGAAGCGCCCAGACTACTTGGTCAGCTCACTTCTCATTAGGTTCCATCAATGGGAGGGACTGAGGCGATGCTGGAGGGTGACAAGAAAGACGGTCCCTCCTTCTGTTTTTCAAGCCCTGTCAGCATTTCCTGTCAGCAAAATACAGCTCAGGCTCTAGGTTGGAGCTTCCTGTGAAACTGCGAGTGGCGAGTGGCGCTGCCAGGCCCCCTGCAGAGGTCTGAGCTTCCAGATTGCGTGGTTCCTCCTCTGAGCTCCTCAATTCTGCCTAACCCATGTCTTCCCTCTTGTTCCCCCAGCTCTAGAAGTGGTATGTGCTTCCTGTGGTTACCATTAATATCCAAGTTACCTCATGTAATAAAATAAAAAATACATATCTGGTCTTTATCCCAGTTCTACCACAGAGCTCCTAATCCCTTGGAATTTCTTGGGTGACAGGAGCCCCTTTAATTTAATAAAGTAGCTCTTGGCAGGCCACTAGATAGCTTCAAGATAGAGGCTGGTTACTAGTGAGACGGAGGCATGAGGAGAGGGCTGGCGCTTTCAGCCCCATCTCCTGACCTCTGATGCCGGGAAAGGGGCTGAAGGCTGAGCTGCCCACCAATGGCCAGCGGTTATCATCGGTCACGCCTACACAATGGAATCGCCTATGAGACAGGGTCTGAGGAGCTTCCAGGTTGGTACATGCATCCACGGGGACAGAAGCTCCTGTGCTCAGGACACGTCCAGGCCTCACCCCATACACCTCTTCATCTGGTTGTTCATCTGTGTCGTTTTATAAAATCCTGATAATAAATGGTACTAGGAAGCAAAGTGTTTCCCAGAGTTCTGTGAGCCATTGTAGCAGGTTATTGAACCTGAGAAGCATGTCATGGAAACCCCCAATTCATAGCTGGTTGGTCAAAGGCCAGAAGGCCTGGAACCTGCAACTGACATCTGGAGTCGGGGGCAGGCTTGTGGGGCAGAGCCCTTCACCTATGGGGGCTACACTAACTCCATAAAGTTCATGTCAGAATCAAAATGAACTGTAGGCCACTCACTTGTTGTCTATAGAGTTTGAGAACTGACTGCTGTGTGTATGTGTGTGGGGGGTGGGCCTACACTTCTGGTGTCAGAAGTGGTGCTGGAAAACGGTTCAGAATTGGTGTCAGAAGTGTTGTGAGTAAAAACACTCAGACCTCAGCCTCCTCTTTCTGCTCAGGCTTCTAACACTTATGTAAATAAATCCGTATGTAAAATCCCCTGTTTCTGCTTTCCTGGTTGAAATCTGACTGATATAGAGGAAGTTCTAAACCGTAGTTTAATCCTTAACCTTGGTAACAGGACCTAATCTATAATCCATCATCATCAGGTTCTAGTGTAGTTATTAAGAGTGATCCTTTGATTCTCCTTCCTGTGCGCAATGTAAAGGCAGAGAAGCAGGATCCCGGTATTACTGGGTGCCCAGCTACAATGCCCCAAAGCAGTACTAAAATCTCCCCGTGAAGCCCTAGCACATGTCGAGATCAATGTGTTTTATTAGTCTAGTAATTACATGGAGTTAAGTCACTCGCCTTAAACAGATGTGACATAAATGAACAATGGAAAGGAAACTGGGAGACGATTTCTATTCTTGACTCTATCACAAAACATGTGACTTACACAAGTCAGCGTACTTGTTAGACAGAATCACTCGTGTTGCGTCTGGCTGATTCTGCATGTTACATTGCATCTTTCCTACTGCTGACATCTAGTGGATGTACTTAGATTTAAGATTTTAAAATGAAAAATCTTATTTAAGCCATCTTAAATAAAAGACTTACTAGAATGCCTGGCCATGTGCAATAATTATAATAAATTAGGAGACCAATACAGCTCCTTAAATGGAAGTGAACCATAATGAGAAAGTATTATATCAGTTTGTCACAGCATCTCTATGATTCAAAAAAATGACTAGTACTCTTCTGTGCTCTAGCCATTAAAAATTAAACTACCCAAGCAAATTACTGCTCAGTTGCAAATTTAGAACAAGAATGCAAAGAAATGCTTCCTGCTACAATGTCTCCCAGCTGGTAGAGACACAAGGTATGAGAGGGCTAGTACAGGTCCAAGGTAAGTAACTTAGGAGTGTAGAGAACGGTGTGCGATGGAAATGTAGAGGGAATAAAAAGCATAACTCAAAACTACCAATTTTGTAAGGACTTGTTATGAAGGTTTTTCTTGAAAAAATATGATCATTAGATTAAAAACAATATTCTGAATTCACTTTCTTAAAACTTACCACTATTCTGAAATCCATGAAAAAATCATATACACGCATATATTAAAATGCAAGGGAATGATAAACACAAAATTTAAGGTCCTGGTTATTTCTAGGGAGAGAGGACTGGGCAACTTCAAAGGTTTGGGTAACCTTCTAGTTCTTCAACTACTGGTGGGTTTATGGGAGACTTTTTATTTCTAGATTTTTAAATTTACAAACAAAGGTACATGTATTCTTTTGTATGTATCGATAATTAAAAGGTTTTAAAATGTAAAGTCACTGATGCTCAAAGAACACATGTGACTCATTCTAAGATGCTCAACAAAAACGACTGGATTAGAATTCAGGTACTTGAACTCTTTCTCATGCACATGCGACGATGCACAGATAATCAGTAAATAAAACCTTCCCTATGTAAAACCTGGACATTCCTATATCTAGAGTTAACAGTGCCTGATGGTGGTTGTTGCTGTTTTAAATCAAACAACCTTTCCTCAGCTCCTGTCTGCCAACCACTGTGACAGACACTGAGTATCTGGCACTGAGACATTCACAGACAACTGGAAGAGGCCAGAAGAAATAGTGTGGCTTGCTTTCAAACAGAAAAGCTTGTAAACAATGCTCTGAATACATGGAAGAAGGTACGCCTAACCAAAGGCTTCCCAAAGGGGCTGATTCTTTCTTGTTTTCTATTTCTTTCCATTAGGAAACAATTCAAACATAAAATATATCATAGTCACATGTTCTACCACCCAGATAAAGCTGTAACACTTTGCCGTTATTTGCTTCAGATGCCTCCCTACTTCTTTTGTGCAGTTAACCATCCCAACCTCCCCCAACCAACTTTCCTCTCCTCCAATCTCCTAACATAATCAGGACTTCAAAGTATGCTTCCTTTCCAAACATATTTAAGAATTTTTACTACAAAGGTATGTACTCATAAACAACACAGTACTGTTCTGTTTTCAATTTGTATAAATGATACACAAGGAAATCTGCCAGGGTTTGTTGTACAGGAATAAGCATCAATCCTAGTTATCCTACTATGACTAACCTGGTTAAGAGGCTCTTAAAATTCATCCTTCTACTTTCTTTTTCTCATGATTTGAGTTAAAAGATAAAGTATTCTCTGAAATGAGGTATCCCTTACTTTGTTTTGAGCAATTGGGGTCTCTTCTTAACATTAACAGGAAACAGTCACTATGTCGAGTGGAAGACATCAAGCAGAATGACTTTATATCCAATCATCAATGAATAAGAAAATCTTGGACCAGGTAGGACTATCTATGCTACCATGTGTCCCCTCAAAACGCATATGTTGAAATCCTGACACCCAAATGGGGCCTTTGGGAAGTAATTAAGTCATGAGGGCGGAGCCCTCATGAGTAGAATTAGAATTAACGCTCTTCTCACAGAGACCCCAGAGAGCTCCCTGGCCCTTCTACCATGTGAGGACACAGCGAGAAGATGGCAGTGGGCCCTCACCAGACCCCAATTATGCTGGCACCCTGATCTTGGAACTTCCAAGCCTCCATAAATGTGAGAAATAAATTTATGATACTTTGTTATAGCAGCCCAAACTGACTAAAATGCTAAAATGGAATACTGAAGCTTGACCAGCTAAACTCAGTATGAATTTATTCTACAACCTCCATGCCAAGCTGCCATCTAAGCGTCTGCTTAAATACTTACTCTGCGTGACTACACCCAAGGAGTAAGCCATTCTGTTTTCAAATGACTTCGAATTTAAACTTCAGTCCACTTTTACAAACTTTTTTGGAAACTTCAGCCAATGATCAAATGATGCACAATTATTCCAACATGAATCCTGCCCTCAAGGGTCTCATACAAAGCTTGTACTGAGCTGAATTTCACCCACTTGTTAATTTCTCCTCACT
Organism: Hipposideros armiger; assembly: GCF_001890085.2. Lineage (NCBI taxonomy): Eukaryota > Metazoa > Chordata > Mammalia > Chiroptera > Hipposideridae > Hipposideros > Hipposideros armiger. The sequence goes on along the minus strand of NW_017731428.1, from coordinate 105,321 downwards.
TGTTCCAGTTCTCACTGGCCTACTGGAACCAAACTAAACAATTCCTGAGCCATTTGCCTACCCATTAAATATATGAAATATCTTTAAATATATTAAACTGAGGTCAAAAGAAAGTTATTCATCAGACTATATACATATACCCACTCACATATGCAAGAATTACAAACAAGATCTCTCCTGTCTAACAATTATGAGGATTTAGATTCTGAAAGAGAACAAAGTTTGGAAGGGGTTACTTAGGAAATACTCATCATAAGGACCTTCTTAAACATTACAGACTGAAGGAGCTAAGGGCAATAAAACCATTTTTCCTTGAGTGTGACTATAACTTAACCTTTGTATCCAAAGCACCTCCCAGAGGGACTTGGGTGCTGTAAGTACTAAGTAAAAGTCAATGGATGAGATCGTACTGTGTGCCACATACTATGCTAAGCAGTATATGCAAAGCATTATCTTAGAAAATCCTCAGCCATTTTATGAGGTTGGTAAGCATTACAACCCTCATTTTACTTCTGAGCAGCCTGAAGGTCAGAAGGATTCAGTAACTTGCTCAAGGTAAACAGAGAAGCTGCAATTCTCACTCACACGAATGTGGCTCCTAACAGTTCTCTTAACCATTAGGCCATATTGCTTCTTAGTCATAAATGAAAGCACACGTAATTCATCCAAAAAGAGTTAAAATTTTTTCAATTGTTCCTGAAAGAAATTAATTCAATACTAGTATTAAAATTTCTAAATTAGGAATAAAATTCTAAGAGGAAAACAATTTAAGAACAGAAATACAATGACTAAGAAAAGATGACAGATGGTAACTAAGAAATGTCCTTAAATATTTCTCTACCATTTGTCAGGTCTTTCTGTTTGAGCCTGGCATACAAAAGAAATTTATACAGTGAAATTACAGGAGGGCACAGCCAGTATTTCCCTTGTTTTTGAATTTCAATTAAAATCATTCTCTAAAATATAACTCCTCCAGGCTCATCATAATCAAACAGCACAAAAACAAAATATAAATTTCTTTTTCTTGGTAATCATAATTTTTAAGATATGTACTTGAATAATTTCTCTACATTTATAAATCAGTATCTCTTATAATGCTAAAGAGACTCCAGCAGAGGTCATTCATTACACTTTCATCTTGCAGAGGAGATGGTAATTATAACCAAATGTGTTTTCATTGTAGTATTTGTAAAAATATTTTACTTCAGTTGAAGAGTAGAGACAGATTCCCTGAGTAAATTTGAAAAATCATATCCCATGACTACTTTCAAATGACAAGGCCTGATACCTTTCACTAAGTAAAACTGTAAAAGCTGATTTACCCAAAAACAAAAAGAAAAACTTGGTTAAAAAAATATAGGAGGTGATCCATTTTTTTCTTATAGTGGAGCATATTAATTTTAAATGGACTTTTCAAACCATCAAGGAAGACCAAATGCAGAATGTAGATATCATATAAACTTTTATAAACTAAGTATATTATCTAATAATTATAGCTTTTAAAGTTTCGCCTAGCATAAACAAGAGCAATATTTGTTTAAACCGAAGTTCAAATCATTTAACTTGGCTTACCTAACTTGAGTATTTTTACCATTGGTCTAAAGGTGCTAGCAGGGAGAAAGGAGAAGAGAAAGGAAGGAAGTGAAGGGAATGAGAAAGAACAGAAAATCTAGGCCCAGATTATCTAGGGGTCATGACATGACGTGAAATCGTGTAGCTCAATTCTCTAATTTTATAAAAGAAGGAATGGAGGACTAGAGAAATTTGGTGATTTGGCAAAAGCAGCAAAATAGTTTTTAAAAAGTGAGACTTAATCCAATGACCCTGGCGTTTGAGAACATCTTTAAAATACGGCATCAGGGCCAGGTAACATTGATAGAAAGAATCAAGCACCACAACCAAAAAACTCCAGAAGTCAGGTGCCCCACCATGTCCCCTTCAAAACAAATATTTGTGCTGGTTTTGCCATCTACCAAATTTCAATAGATCTACCATTCCCTTTATTTGTAGTCAGCTACAAAGTGCTGAACAAATATTCAATTTAGTGACACCATTCCAGGCTCTTCCTAACTTAGGCTGGCAAATTGATCACTGTATAGTTCATACTGCTGAAGTAACTGGAAAACATTGGATTTTTATAAGTCTTGACCTTTTTTGCTTGTTTCCATAACACAAGCATCAGAGCACTTACTATGTGCTGCCTTCCTATAGCAGTTAATTATGACATTTCTCTAAATAAACTTTTAGCATCTCACACTATTTTATTTTTTACAGGTGTATTTCACGTTCCTTGAATGAGAAGGTGAGTTCTTGGGAGAGCGGTACTCTCCCAGGCTTAACACTTATCTTCTACTCCCTTTCCCATATAATATGTTGTGGCTTCCGTAAGTATTATAACCAGCAAACAGAAGTTTTCTTCAAAGCTATTTCAAGAACTTCTAGCCTGCACCATTAGGATATTTCTTAAGGTGTGGATGTATAATGCGACTTCTTTAGGATTAATTATACGGAACATAAAATCTACACTTACTCAAATAGGATAGAGAAAGAAAGGTCTAGCTGACTTTCCAATGCCATGTGTTCTTAATCTGGGGTCCAGAGAAAGAACTCAGTGACCTGGGAATGTGGAAGGGAACCTGTGCACTAACCATTATGTGAAATTTAGCGATTTCTTCAACCAAGATGACAGCAACAAACCACAGTAGTATTAGAAATACCTATGAATCTGTCATCAATAGAAATCAGAGGTATTTTCATATTACATTACAATTACTGCAAACTCATCACTATTTAAAATGACAGTACTTAACAGAATTGTCGCCAAAGCTTACTCTCTAATGTAAGAAGCATACATATGCGTATTACTCTATCAAAACTTTGTATTTTTAATATGTTACCTATATTTCAATATAACAGGTTTACTTTTTAACCCTGTGTATTTGGTGTCATAAAATCAGGAGTCATTATTAAAATCATTATTCTGAGAAGGGAGTGACAGGCCTCACCAGATTACCGAGAGGTCCATGGCACCAAGAACGGGTGAGAATCTCTGCACTGTCCATGCAAAGCAGGTAAGGGATGACTATTCCAAAGGACCATGATGGTAACTGTCATGTCAGTTCTAATAAAATGACAGGCAAGTTTTGAAATGTAAACATCTGTTTATAACTTGGAAGGACACCGAAAGGATTTTAAGCTGACCATTTTCACTTGAAGAACACAAAGTGTGTACAGAAAAATTACACTTTCAAATACCCATTAACTTGTTCTAATTAAAACAATTACAGGATTATAAATTTTTAAGTACTCAGGGCCCTTTAACAGTAACTATTTTTTGTTGTGTTCTTTACTTCTAAGACTTTTCAAAAGGGACTAAAACCAATAATTGGTAGAATTCTTATTAAGATAGTACCTTATTAAGATAGAAGTCTTCCCTTCTGGCTTCCAAATAAATAAATAGTTTAAGCTTCTAGAATTATGGCTTAGGTCTATTCTGATTAGCCACACTGGTGATAGTTAAAATGACTTAAAAAGAAATTTTTACAAAAACCAAAACACATACCTCTCCTATTCAAAGAAAGCTGTAAAGAAACCGTCTAAGTAAATTACATTTCCCCAGTGCTTCCTATTCTAAGCCAGACACTAAACAATATATTTCCTAAATACATTTTAAGCAGTTCAGTATCACGTAGAGAACACTTTCTTTCAATCATGCTTAGCCAATGTAGTTTTATATTTAAATCATAACTTTTCATCTGCATTTCAATAATCATTTCCCCCAGACATATTTACCTTCAGCCAGTGCTGGTGATTCTGTTCTCGTCCCTCTATCTGTTTAAAGAAAGAAAAAAAGGAAGAAAGTCTAAAACATTATTATACTTTAAAACAAGTTTAATTATTAAAACTAACTTTAACAATAAAGTTCATGAATGCTATCACATAACACATAGTATATGCTGTGTGTGTGTGTGTGTGTGTGTGTGTGTCCTTGGAGTCACTCAACCATTTACAGAGGACCTACTAAGAGTAAGGCATTATGTCACATTTATGTTACACCCTGGAAAACACCCATAGGTGATAAAACACCCTCGCTATCAACCTCAAAATCCTCAAAGACTAATAATACGTGAACCAAGAAAAGTACACAGTTCTCATTATAGCTTATGAAGCAGAAGGAAACAAGGGGAAAAAATAGTAAAAACTCTTTATTCTTGTAACAGGGGCCTAAAATTATCAAGAGGCATGTCTCTCTACTCTTATCGCAGTTTAAGTGCACTCAGTTGCAGTGTGCTATTAAAATGTCAGTTTTACTATAGGTACCAAGATCCTTCTAGTCCGTGACAATGACCTGCTATTTACCAAAGGCACATGTGGCAAAATTCAAGTGAACCACAAAGTCCTTTCTAGGAATGGTTTTCCTATTTCAAAGCCTAAAACAATTTTAGGTAAAATTAAATCTTCGAGATAAGTTTATTCCAACTTTGCAACTAAGAGCAATTACAGCCACTGTAAACAAACTAGTTCACAACCCTGAGAAGACACATGCGACTAATCACCTTTATGTGAGAATTCTTTCCCTAATTATTTATTCTATAATCCAAGAGTCCTGGGTTTCACAAATGTACAATTCCTATGTATAAAAGTGCCTGGCACCATCTTGAGGGATGAGGCACTGCCTTCCAAGGTGGTACATGACCTGACCCACACGCTGTCTTCTGAAGGCTGAAACATGGTGCTGTGTCTCTGACATTAAAAACACAGAAACAGAAACAGAAACACAACATGGGCCCAGGAACCAACAGGTGGAAGTAGGATTGGCCACCTTAGATACCAGTGGATTAGAATTTCTGATTCTAGGGGAGGATAGAAGGAGCTCCTGCCAGAAGGCACAGGGAGAATTCCGAAGCAACTGCTATCGCCTGGTCATGCTAAAGAAGGGGTTACTATACCATACTGGGGGAGGCGGAGAGGTTCCTATAAACTGACCCCAACAACCACAAGGACTTAGGGCTGCTGCTACACAGTGGGAACGGGGACAGTACAGTAAGAATCCAGGGGATTCACTGGGGCTGCCATGCCCAGTGGGAGCGCTAATAGAAACGGGCAGCTGCAACTACAACCCGCCAAGGATCAGGCAACTACAGGCACTGATCCCTGAGGAAGGTCTGGGTCAGTATACCACGAAAATGCTTCAACCCGAATTGCTGGCTGAGTGAGGAAAACCTAGAATAGCGGTACAAGACTGAAATACAGACAAGGACCCCACCGACCCTCCTGCGGTGGGTGTGATGCAGAGTGGCCAGCCACCACTCTGAGGGCTCTGTAGTGGGCCGGACTAAAAGGCCAGAGCTTTGCAGAGAGTTTAAGGCGGTGGGCCGCTTGGGACACCTCTTGTGCCCAACTTCACATTTTCACTCAGCTGGGGCACCTTCCCTTAGCTGCACCACTGGGGTACACTTTCTGCCCACAGGAACTCTTCAGCCGTCGAGAGACATACGACCCTGAGGGCGTGAAGGTGTTAACACCAACACCCTGTGGGCACCCCCTGACCAATGCCGGATGGGATCTGGTAGATAACTATCCCCTTCTTCCCACCAGAGTCATATTCTTCATGTCTTCCCCGAGGGCCTTCTCAAGATCAAGTCCAACTTGCCCACAGAAGGGACCAGTCAACAATGCACTCTTGGATTGACCTTCCTTCCTTCCTTCCTGTTTCACTCGCTCAAGTTTTCTAACTTCTGTTTCCTGTTAACAGGTCCCCAAATAAATTACCTGCCTAGAAAGTCCCTGTCTCAGGCTCTGCTTTTGGGGTGAAACCAGGTCAAGACACTTGTCCTTAAGGATACCACACTCCTTTGCTTTCATCCTATCTCACAGCTGCTCCAACTAATCTCCTTGGCCAACGTCCTCTTCTCCAGCCCCCCGAATGCCGGCATGCCCCAGGGCTCAGTCCTGGGTCCTCCATTCCCTCTGTGGTCTCATTTCATCTCACGGCTTTATGCATCATCTACACACCTCCAATTCATTCCTTCAGTCTGACATTCCTCTCCAACTCCAGACCCTTATACCACTGCCTACTCAGTATCTCCACTAAGATTTCTGATACCTCAAACTTAACACATCTAAAACTGAACTCATCTTTCCCCCTCAAATCCCATCTGCCTGCAGCCTCCCCCATCTCAGGTGATGGCACCTTCCAGTTGCTCTTTCTCACACATCCCATATCCCACTCAAACTCATAACCTAAAATCTTCATGCCTACTATTCTGTCTCCTGTTAACTCAAAGTTCATCGTTCAGCTGCATTAGTATTAGACCTACTATTACTTTTGTATTCAAGAGCCTCTAGAATTGGGGTTGCAAAGTTAAATGCATATGGGGTTGGCAAGAACCAGGTAAGAAGTGCAGACGAGGACACACAAACGTGTATTCTTATCTAAAGGGTGTCACTGCTATCAACATGCCATGCTAAATAAAAATGCAGGGGATCCAGTGCTGGATATTCATGTAAAACACTTTTTACATGCTATCAACTAGTTAAGTAAGTTTAGAAACACTCAGTAGGCCAAAAGAAACAGTCTGAGGGTTACATTTGGTTGATGAACCATCAATTTGTAACTTCTGCTCTAGAACTTTGTATTGTCTGTAAAATTTATATATTATTAGTCCTAATCTTTTTACTTTTCTCTATCAAGAGATAAATAGGGGCCATTTATGTTCGAAACCTAACCACTCTGCGTTTCCTCAAAAGCTCCTTTTGGATCAATGTTACTACAAATGGAATAAACACTTTTTTTTGTTTTTTCTGCCAAAGAAAAATTTCCTTCCCTAAGGCCGACTGCAGCCACCCAAAAATAAACAAAACAAGTGGCTTGGCTGGCCACTTTCATAAACCACAGGAGAAAAACCAGTGCCACTTGCATAAAACCCTGGAGGAAATTCTATTTATCCTAATTCTTAATAAATCAAAAATAATAAAGCACTTATAATTGTTTCCACTCCTAGAAATCAAATATCAGGTCATAAATAGTGATTAGATAATATATAAATCAGATAATCCAGGCATCTAAAACCCACAAACCTAGAGGTCCTTCACGTTAAGTGTTAAAATTTATTTGCCTCCAGCAAAACATGAACATAAGAGTTAGGACTTCATAGCATTCTGTCAATCACATGGACAGCTCTGCAGTATTTCAAACGATGGTACACAGGTCTAACTGGTTATGCAAAGCACACTGCATTCCTTCTTCATTTGGGTACCTGATAAAATCTAATGGAATTCAATTTGTTTAAGTTCCCCTGACATACACAAAGCAATCTTAAAAGCCATCTCAGAAACTGAAAAGAGCACTTGAGTTAAAGGGTCTATTGACATGTTTCCAGATCAAACAATATTATAAAAGTGCATTATTATTTAATTCCAACAAACACAGTATCTAAGTTTTAATTTCAGACCTTGAAAAGGTTATTCTATATCCATCTGAGATAAAAGAAACATGCAACTCTATAAAATATTTTTTGAAAAACAGAGGAACAGATGAGAAGGATCAGACCTACTCATTAATAATAAATAAAATTGTGTGGAACTGGTATATATATACATTTAGTCAGAAGAGAACAGAGAAATCACAATAGGTCCAACTGAACATAAATGTAAAAAAAAATACTAAAAATTTATCGGAAAGTCTATTACGTACATAATACCAAAATGGATATCCTAGGAGATGCAATGATGAAAAAGATTGTGCTCTCTAGGAAGCATCTACTCTCACTGTGGCAACTAAAAATGTCAAGGTAAATATGATGTATCATGAGAAATATCTCCAGATAGTGCTGTGGCAATTAAGAGATTTCAGCTAGGGCTAGAGCATGGAAACCAGGTATCAGGAAAGATTTTATGAAGCTCTGGTAACTGAGATAGATTTAGAAAAATAAACAGAATTTCGACAAGTAGAAAAAGGCAATAGAAGACTCAAAGAGACTATTCCACGTGAGGAATGTGTAAAGTAATCATCACAGGGCAATGAAAAAAGAAAAGTTTATTTAACATAAATAAATGGTACTGAAATCATCCCAAGGAAAATTGAAATTCAACTCTCTCAGCCTAGACATACCAGATGGGTTAAAATTTCATTTCTCAAAACTAAATCAGTTGTAAATATAGAAAATAGTACCTTACTTATCTTTAGAGGAGTAATTTGAAGTACTATATGAAATTTAAAATATAAAGATAGGACCAATCATGTAAAAATTAAAAATAAAAGGAAATCCAAAATGTTTTAATAGTCCATGTAAATATAAATAAAATCACATCACGAGGAAAAGATTGGGGCTGGCCGAGTGGTGCGTTGGTTAAGAGTTGGCTTGGGACACCAGCTCTGAGTAGCAGGGCCCAGTTCAGATCCCACATGGGCCAGTGATGCTGCGCCCTCCACAGCTAAGATGGTGACCAACAGCTCGACCTGGAGCTGGGCTGCCATGAGTCACCAGCGACAGCATAGGATGCAGTGGGCTGCCGTGAGCTACCGTGAGTGGTCGGCAGCCACTGTGAGCTTTCGTGAGCTGCCAAGATCCGCCGTGAGTGGCCGTCCAATGTACGGCGACTGATCTGCCTCACCCGGGAAGAACAGAATGATAATACCAACATGGGCCAGTGAAGCAATGTCCTTCACAACTAGACTGAAGAACAAAAGGACAGCAACTTGTCTGTTCTCTTTCCCCAATTCCCCAATGCTGTTCCCTCCCCCAATTCCCCAATTCCCCAATAATATCTTCAAAAAAAAAAAAAGAGGAAAATATTATCTTGATAATTTGTAAAACAAAATAGTTAAAAGATATGAAAAAAATTTATATTCCCTAAATAAAAAGCAATATAATATAATATGATACAACATAACATAAGCAAAGTGGTTTAGAATACTGGTTCTGGAATGAGACCTGGTTTGAGTTTCCACTTAAAATTATTAAGTTCTTTGAGCATCTGTTGTGTTATTTGTAAAATGGAGATTTCTACTTATTTAAATTACCTAAGCATCAGTTTCCTTTATTTGTAAAATAAAAATCATCTCGAAGATTATGTGAAGATTAGGGATGAAATGCCAGTTTGTTGAACATAGTCACCACTTCTCTCATTTACTATTACAATTACAGTAATAGATACATATCTATTTTGACATTCTGTCTTGGCCTGGACAAGACACTGCTGTACATACCAGTGAGTCCAGGGAGTGTGCTGAAGGTGCTACTATGAGTTTGTATACCAGGCAACTGCTGCTCCAAGACATGGCCAGAAGGCCCTGAACCCTAAGCCCACACCTGATCTCAGAAGTAACATGTTCACACTGTGCCTGATACACCCATAGAAGTGGCACCCTTCTTCTGTGAGCACCCTACATAATCATTCTGGTTGTGACCAACACAAACCCTTGTTGAAATAACGAAGTATTTTAGTATACATAGGGGTCTTGATACCTAATGCTAAACTGCTTTCCAAAGATATGTTTCCATTACACCGCCAGCAGAACCATGTGTGGGCCAATATCACAGCACCCTGGACACGAACTTCACTGTTTCAAAAGCACGCATGTACTTGTGTGTATACGTACACACAGTATAGTGCCTTCTTTAACAGTTTTTATTGAACTACTAATGAGGTTAACTAGTTTTTTCTCCACAATGGTAAAACTAGTCCTTTCTCATTTTTTTATTAAGGCCTTACTATTTGTAAGAGGATCACTGTCATGCTTGAATTTCCTGAATCAGATAATCAATACATAAATGTATGATAAAGCTAGATACAGTCTTTTTAAAATAGCCCTCTGTCTACTTAGCTGCCGTTTCATAAGTACTTACTGTGCTAAGCACTTTGCATGATTTATTTCACTGAAGCCTAACAATCTAACGAGATAAAATTATAAGCCTCTTTTCCTTGATGAGGAGACAGAGGCTTTAAAGGGTTAAGTAGCAAACCCAGAGTCATGAGAAGGGGAGTGGGGAGGGGGGGAGGGGGGCCTGAACACGCT
>NW_017731428.1:74120-95274 GCF_001890085.2 Hipposideros armiger | reverse complement strand
CATGAAGGCAGGGAAGGGGAGGGGGGGGCAAGGGAGTGAGAATTATGTTTTAGGAAAAAACTCCGTTCAAGTAATAATGGTTATAATATTCCTTTCTGCAAATGTAACTTTCATAAAATAAACACTATTTCCCCACTAACTTCTATAAAATTAAAAATGATCCCTTTAAAAATAAATCACAACGTAACTGGAAAACCTGAGGCAAGGGCTAGATGATGATCACCAGGTCTTGGGAACATTACTATTATTATTGGTTAACCATATCCATAAAGATGTTTTTTTCTAAACTGTCTAGCAGTCTCTTTAAAATGTAATGAGAAATAAAGATACTGAAAGCATAGGGTGCTTTATAGTTTTATAATTTTCTCTAATCTTGTACATTGGTGACTAATCACATCACTTATCACTTCTCTCAAAGTCTGTCAGTGATCAGTCACTGAACATCTCTTATTCAAATCATGCACAGACTGCAAAGTGTGTAGTTGTGTTACCTCGTCTCCCAGTGACAAACCCATGTGATATTTTTACAAAAATGGATAACCAAACAGAGAATTGCCAACAAAGATAAAAGTGCATCAAAGAAACAAAAACGGTAACACTAGAAGTCAAGTTCTAATGGACCATACATGGCGTTACAGAAGAAATGGCTGGCTGGGAGAACGCTGCCACGGCCGCCATGCCATTCGGGAGACTACAGATACATACAGTCAAGGAACCTTTGTGAAGGCAAACATAAATGAGGAAAGTGGTTATGATGAAACAGATGAAGATGTCCTAGAAGAAGTAACACAAGCAAAAGAATTCACATTAAAGGAACTCTTGGATGTATCTGATGGCATTGAGAACGCAATGGACAAAATGCTGGAAGCAGATCTAAACTTAGAAAGAAGTACGACAATTTGGCCAAGGCATAAAAATGATGCTCATGCCGTACTGTCAGCAATACAACCAGGACGAAAGCAGGCGACTGTTCACATTTACTGAACAGTAAACATAACAGACCTAACCTGTGTAAAAAAATGCATAAATGTCAATAGATCTAACCTATATAAGCAAAAGGGAAATGATCTCTTTTGAAAGCAAAGAATACAATGTCCATCCACCCATGTCCTTCTCTACAATGTGGCACAGCACAGAGCACCTCTGAAAAGTACACTTAATAATAACAGAAGCACAGACCAGTCCATCGCTGGAAAATCCAAAGTCCCAGAGCTAAATTCACATCTTAATTCACCACAGCTATTTTTTTCTATTGCTGGAAATATCTAACACAAGCAAGTGTTTAGTAGCAAAATACTAAAGTACCAAAAATCGAGATAATGTTCTATGAAAGCATATATTTAACTGCAACATGTTCTCAAACTTCTGGGTCTGAACTGCGTAGCACAAATTTCAAAATGCAGATGGCTCTATTTTGAGTCACCTATGCAATTTTTTTTAAAAAAGTCTTGTTTCATATACTAGAATGAGAAACATCAACACATGCAAAAGAAAACTAGGATCAACTCATACAATCAAATGCACACACCCCACTTTTAAAATTTCTCAATCCTTAACATCTCATTAAAATTAGAGAAACAATTTGCAAAATCGGGCTGATGTAAAGGTAATTTGTGCTGCTTCCACATGACATCAGCCAGTGCGCCATGTAGTTCAGGCTGCGCGGCATGTCCACCAGGCCAGCATTACACACCTGACCCACGTCTGGCCTGTCAGTTTCAAAGAGCGGCTCCATGCCTGGTTATAACACATTATTCTCCTCATTCCAGAGAGCTCAATGACCAAAACAAATATTTAATCATCTTCCTGAGAAAATAAGGATCCCCATGCAATTTGACAGAAAGAGCACACTAGCTTTCTAACTTGGGGCAAGAATCTTAATTTCTTCATCTGTGGACAGGGAGATGATACCAACTCATAAGACTGAGAGACACAAAGAATGAGGGGCACCTATTACACATGGTGCAGCTCTTCTTCCGGGTCTCACCTGTCCCATTAGGCCAACCGCACCCCCTCTGCGTAAGGGCTGTCACTACCATCCTTGTAGTTCTAAGAGCCCAACAGCTTACGCAGCACCAGTATAATGGAGTTTCTGTTTGTTAATTCAACAATTATTAAAATCTTTACTGTTTCTCCAGCAGTGCTTGTGATACAAAGAAATAAGACGATTTTTATCCTGTAAGTGGTTAATGACTTCCAGTGGAAATAATACTTTCATGCTCTTATATAAAAAGTAACAAGTCCATAACAGTTCTATACACACTGGATTACTGTTCCAGACAACAATTATAATAGAAACTTAGGGAGCAGGACAGCGTGACATGAGAGTATAACCCAAGTGTGGGTTAAGTGTCTTCTCATGGGCCCCACAGCACATCACTTCACTCATTAAAATGTCTGGCTCTTTCCTGGGGCTGAATGTGGTCATCACAGCCTGTCCGTTGTTACTGTACCCCCTGCACTAAGCACAATGGGTGACACACTGTAGTCTCCACTGTGTATATACTGGACAGTAGAAGACTGAATCAACAAACATGATAAAAGGTTTAAGGAGACTGAAATAAGTGCGATTTGTTTGGAGTTATGGCCCCATAAGATTAGTTATTCTGCTAAAAGGATTTGTTTAGGGAGAAGAACAACAAGGAGAGATCAATATACAGATGAGCAGGTAACTGATAACATTTAGAAAAATGGGTAATTTTAGAAAAATGTGATGGACTTTAAATAAAATACTCGAACATTATCACCAGGTTTTTATAGATAAGGTTTTTCCAGGCTGTCAAAATTACAATGAGCACAGATAACCACTTTGGAGAGATAGTGTATATCTGATATATGATATTACTGTTCAGCTATCTGTCTTGGTAGCAACCAAATGATAGATTTTTTAAACAACTATAAAAAATGCTTTGCCACATAATCTTAAACCATCAGAAATGCTTCCTAATGGCAATTCAATGCTATAGGCAGGGCTGAGTACAAAATGCTGGGCAAGCAAGACCTGCCCTCCAGAAGCTCAAAGTCAGGAGATGATGACATGTAAACAAATTACAATACGGAGTAATTAAGTAAAACGCTGTACTCCAGTGGAGTTCTGTGGATAAACTGCTACGGGAAAACAGATGAGGGAGTAATTGAATTACAGCTAGAGGACAGTGTCAGAAAGCTAGAAGTGATGACGGCTGAGTTTGCCTTGTAATGTTTAAAAACACACCATCATCACTAACAACTTCCAAGACAGTTTTCATATGCTTTAAATTAAGTACAACAATTTTTTTTAAGGATTTGTATGAACATATTGGCTAACCTGGAAAAGGAGAACATTCTCTCCTCCTAAGAGGCATTTTCAACACTATCTGTCTGATTGTTAACAAGGGGTAAGGAATAGATTAACATGGAAGCCCTTTAGAAAAAAGACTTGCTTAAACTGAGACTGAGGCAACATCAAGAATACCACAGAAAGATGGATAGAATTTGTCAGTCCCACTACACACAAAACCAAGCTCATTTTTTCAACTAGTATCCCATTCGTTATACACATTTGAACCTTAATCTGCTTGCCCTTCCTTAATTTCTACTTATTGGAGTTTAGATAATTTCAGATTTTGACTATTCAAGCCTGAATTTACAAACCAAATGAGGGGGAAACACTTCCAAAAAAGAACATGCATGATTCTAAAAATTATTCTTTAATAATCAAAGAGTGTATATTTATGTGTTAAAGCTTTATCTTTAAAACACATAGTCCAACACACTACATATCCTGGCATGAAGTGGATTTTTTTCAGCGTCTATTAAAACTTCCCTTATTGAAAGTACCTTACATGTCTTACGGGCTGGGCTGTTCCTAAGAATGAAATGTCTACTAGTAGCCACATGATATCTAATGGTTCAACAAATAAAACATCAATTCACACAACTATGAAAGCATCACATCATGTAAGTTAATCCAATTTCTCAAAAAAGTGTGTAATTCTTTAGTGGATCTTTGTTTTTCCTAACATTTAGAGGTTTTGCAGAGATAATGAAGTGAAAACATTTAGTATTTCCAGATTTTGGTGTACGTATACATGTATATTGCCTCATGTTGCCTTTATGTAGTACGAAGGAATTTTCTGAAAGCATGGTCAACATGCACACATACTATTTTGTACTTACTACACACTCAAAACAGCATATTTGAGTGTTTTATTCTCAAAACAGTATAAACGCAAGAATAGGAAGCAAATCAAATTAAAACTTCTGCAAGCTATAAAGAGAAGAAATTAGTATGTAACCTTTATTTCACAGACTTAAACATCTTAGTTTAAATCTTTTTTTTTTTTTTAGCTGAGCCATCTGTTGGCAGCTCAGCAGCAGTTCAGCTCGGGCTGGGACTTGAACCACTGTTGCTCAGAGCTCGTAGTCGAGCGAGCTCTTAACCAACTGAGCCACTCGGCTGGCTCTTAAATCATTTTTAACAGATAAACACAAACTGAATGAATGCATCACTGAAATACTTTGCTGAGGTATGAATACTTTAATATCATTGGTAATTTTTACCTAGATATTTCAGACTGGAAAAAAATAAACAATATGATTTTAAAATAAATTTTCAACATAATAGGTAGATAAAATTAAGTCTGAAAACATTAACTCATAACATCCTTGCTGTTTTACCACTTACTGCTCTGCTCATTCACTAAAACCTTACAAAAATCTGTACATCTACCTTCCCTCTTTTCACTTAACTTCTACCAAATATAAAGTATCTTGTATTCTAGCTTTCACTGTATAGCTTCTGGTTTAGTTTACTCTCTAGGAATTCATTCTATCTAGAACAATAGATTTCATATAACATGACAAATTTTCAGTTAATTGGAAGTAGACCTGCCTTCATTGAATTAAGAGGGAAACATTTTAAAAGCTGCTAGTAAAAATAGGAAAAAAACCCAAAAAACTCTGTATGTACTGAAACTATAAATATGGAGAAAATTGCTAATGATCTGTGCTGAACGACAGACAAGGAGAAAACACTTATCACTGAAGTGAACAGATCATCATTTATTTTAGCCAGTGCATCCAGCCTCCTTCTACTGTACCCTTTTCTACAGACATTACTAGTCTTATTTTTCTTAAAGTTAAATATAAAATTGGTCATACAATTATACCAAATATCCATCAATTATTACCTTTAAACTCCAACTTAGGGAATAATTATTGTTGATTAAATCAGCTACTATTCAAGATTTGAAGTTTATGATAATGAATCATTTACTTATCATTACTGAATTGAACACTAACATTGGAGTTTTTTGTTCCATAACTTCTTAATAACAATTGACAGCTATTATTCAGAAACATTAACAGCTATTATTATTTTAGTGTATGCTCTCTCCAGTGCTAAATTACTAGGTGAACAGTTTGGGGAACCATATATTTGCATGGTCTTAAAGTATTACACTACAGGTTTTTTATTAATTAAAAAGGGAAATGTAATTAAAATAGACTGAATGTCTGTGCACTACCCCCTCCCCCCACCCGCCAATTACAATGTTGAAAACCAATCCCCAAGATGATGATACCAGGTGGGGCCTCTGGGAGGTGATTAGGTCATGAGCGCAGAGCCCTTATGAATGGGATTAGTGCCCTTATAAGAGTTCCCGGAGAGCTCCCTTGCCCTTCTACAATATGAGGACACACCTACAAGGCAGCCATCTAAGAACCAGGAAGTGGGGCCTCACCAGACTAAAAAGTAAAAAAGGGGAAGGGAGGGGAGGGGAGGGGTGTGCCTTTACAGTGGAGAGAACTAGTGGACACCCTCTTAACTGAGGGATCCCACTTAGTAGCACCAAAAAATTAACAGATATTATCTGCCCCCTGAATGTGATACAACAGTATCTTATGTTTAACGGTGGTTCGATTTATAAGACGACATGAAAGACAAAACCAAATTATGGAACAACTTCTAGGACAACCTGCCTGGATGGGAAAGAACAAGTATGGGGTTATGAAAAAGCAGTTCAGCTTTGGCCATGTTAAGTCTGCCAGGCCAGGGCCTGCAAATGAGGACCTGGAGGGTCAACGAGGTACAAGTGTGGAGGTCAGGAAAGGTCAGCCCACAAACACTGCACCTTCACCCTCACAACTTCCTATCTTGAGGGAACGGCCCAAAGACCAGGGATACTTGAGAAATCACTCACGGGGCAGCAACAAGAGGCCAGTGTCACAGCGCCCCAGCCAGACTGTTACTGCAACATAATCTGGGCTGTATTTTCCTGATGCTCAGCCTCCTTTGGTTAACTGCTCGTTTTTGAACACGGATTCTACTCTGTGAGCTACCTGCCATTATCCCCCAAAATTCCTTTTCCATCCACATTACCCTGTTAGTTTCTACAATTTGCAACCAAAGACCCTTAAATGAATTATAAAGAATATTCTGGGCTCAAATAAAAAGCCAAGTATAAATACCTTCCTTCCTAATTTAAACCCATTTCTACAAATAAGCAAAACTTAACTATGCTACAAATGTAACTCTGAGGTACAGAGTATAAGCAATAAAGATACTGTGACATTAAAGATGATATATATCAGCTTTAGATACATTTAAGAGGTGCCTATTCATTAAAAACAAAATTAAGTTTAAAAATATAAAATGTGGACATTAATCAAGTACAAGAGAACATCCAGAAAGAAGAGATGACAAAATACCAAATCATTTTAAAATGTATCAGTCAAAAAAAGTTCTTACAAGATGTTCTCTCTGCGACAAGATGCTTTCTTTTTGTTGTATACATTCCAAATTGCTCCAAGAACAGTCATGAAAACATTATCCTCCTAGGCCTACCTTTTCTTTAGACCCCTAATTTGTATGCTTCCTCACTAAAAACCAACACATATGTAAAACCACTTTTTATTCTTTCGGAAAATCTTTCACATTTCAAATCCAAAGTGGAATTTTTAGCTGTACTAAAACCTCACATTTCTTACATCCTTGATAGCATCCTGTAGTCATACTGAATCCGCTAATCCATTTGGTATTTTTGAGGAATACATTTAGAGGAAGAAAAACACATGTTGAGAGTGAGAACATATTTTAAAACTACGGGAGACTTGCTATAAGGAGAGAAGAAGGTTATTAATATTTGTGAACACATACTGTGCATCACGCATTTCGCCACAGACCATAATTTTTTTCATAAAACATTACAAAACAGGGGATGTTACCCTATTTATAAAAAGTAGGGTTTATAAAACCCCGCATTTCTAAAAATGAGGAAAATAAACCTCAAAACTTGGTTTACTTACCTCATGTCAGCGCTAAAAGGGGTTGATCTGACTCAGCACAGGTCTGCCTGGTCTGAACGTTGATGACACTTTTTTTCATGACAAAATGCCTCAATGAACACATTCTTATAAAAATTCACTTTCACTGATATTTTTATCAGAAAAATCATTGTAACCATTATCCTGAACCAGCAGAACCTGTGGATGTAAAGGCAAAAGCAACTTTCGTCCACCACTGTCCTTTAAAGGTATTCTGTGGTGACAGCTAAAGTCCCTGAACTGTTTTTTGGGCAAGCCTATGACTGGTCAATTTCAAGTTACAAAAATGCCCTGAGTTTAGACATTGAGAGGCCCAGTTTATATAATTGTCAAGCTTTTTCATTCCAGGTTACAGCTTCTGTCCCAGCTCTGCCTGCAGCAGGCTGGCCCCAAGGCTGTCGTCTCTTCCACCTTAAGCCCTGGGTGGGGCAAGTCCGAGTCACTAGAGGTTATGGGCGCTCTCCTGGCTCAGCGTTTAAGACTTATCTGTCAGAGTGCTTTCAGGGGTTCCTTGGATGCTCTCACCACTCTAGCCCTGGGGATCTCTCACTGCGATTCCCTTGATGCAGAACAGTGCATCTCTTCTGGGAATCCAGGTACCAATCCTGCCCCTCCACCCCATACCACCCTGATCCTAGCGCCTTCACTCACTAGGGGCGCTCATTCGGTCTAGGGGAGACATGCACCCCTTGCCCCCAAGACCTTCGGGAGGATGGGCAGTCCACCTGCACAGTAACCTGTCACTTTGCTATGATTCAGAGCAGACAGTCCCTTTCATCCAGGCATGAGTGAGACAGACATCCACCCTCTGTGGCCCCCAAAGTGCATGAGTTTCATATTAAGCTCTCCAAGGTTACCATAAAGCCCCTGTACTTGGGGGGGAGTACTCCAAGTTGGGGGGTGGAGATTAGGGGAAACTCCTAGCACACCAACAACATGGTTCAAAAACTCTTCTCCAATTTCCAACAGCTCAGTTCAAAAATTCTTCTGATTTCCAACTTCCTGAGTCTTTTTATACCAACAGATAGGGTAGGTGTGAGAAGTCACCAGATCCATTTTCTGGCTCTTTCTTTTGCAAGACCAGCATGGTGTTCTTACAACTCATTCTAGAAATGTGTATCTACTGGCTTAGGACCAAACTCAGAATAAGAGAGTTCCATTTTAACATCTTATTGCATAATATATTCAACGTTTATCTAAATTTTTCACAAAAAGCAGGAAGAAAAATCCATAATCCCACCACACACAGTTATCTACCATTATCACTTCAGTGTGCTGCTTTCCTTTCTGCAAAGAGTCCATTTGTCATCTGAAAATTTCCTCTTTCATGTTTTAACTTTTTAAAATCTTGTACCAAAAACCTCCTTTATATAATTTCATGGAGCAATCCAGCTTCCCACACAATTTAAGCACGCCTTTTTCAAACACCAGATTGCCAAGGTGAGGATGGCTGTCTAAAAGTTGACTGATACCACTCCCCAAACTCAAACCTTTAATGGCTCCCCACTGCCAGAGATTAAATTCTAATCTTAAAATTCAGCATAAACTGCACAGTCTCCTATACCTGTTACACCTTTAAATGTGATTTGAAACCATGTATTCATCATACAAAATCATACTACAAGAAAAATGTGAATGTCAGGAATTTCTGGGACTTGACCTCCACTCAGAAGTGTTTCGGGGTTTGGTCCCAGTTCCATGAAGGTTACTGAAAGTAGCTCAGGAAGCCACTTCATCAGGGTGACAAGGCTGAATCCACAAAGAGCAAAGGTCATTCATTACTCCTTTGACCATGTTATGGTAAAACCCAGCTCAAGTATGGGCTATGACGGCAAGTAAAACTCCATCACCACACATATATATTTACTGGCTCCACATTCCTTATCACAACTGCCAAAACGTTAATCTAATACTCAAAAGCATATTTATGGAAACTTTAAATGTTTAAAAATGGATTTCAAGATTATTTTGTTAAAGTTTCACACATAATTTACCATCCATTCACAGAGCACACACTTAAAAATTTGCTTTACTGTCTGTCATCTTTCAGCAGATGGAGTGAGAAATAAATTCCATTTAACATGCTACCAATAAAAAAGCATTCATAGTTCTTAGCCCAAAGAATTTCGCTCTCCTCCGAAGTTTATGTCAGTAAAAACTCATAGGATTACAAAAGTGCCTGAAGAAAGAAAATAATCAGTCCTCTCTTAAAGCTGACAATAAGCGTATTCACTGAAAAAGCACACCAGAACAATGAGTGTGGGCAAACACTGATGTGCCTTTATGTACACTGTGCGGGCATGTGTGCACGCTTACAGCACGCGTGGAGTGCAGAGGCCTGGGGCGCACTCACCAAAACAGGGGCTGCTTAAATGGTGACTTTTGCTTGCTTCTTTTACTTTTCTCTACTGTTTTAATTTTTTTATAAATATGAGCATATATTTTTACAAGAAAAGAAGAATGCTATTACCGTTATTAAAATATGGTATGAAAAGCTACAGTAATCAAGACATGTGGTACTGGCAAGGAGGATAGGTGTGTAGATCAATGAAACAGAAACGAGAGTCCAGAATAATAATAATAAATAATAATAAATAAGTAATAAATATCTATGGTCAACTGATTATCAACAAAGCTACCAAGGCAATTCAAAGGGGAAAAGGAGGGTCTTTTCAACAAATGGTGCTGAGACAACTAGATATCCATATACAAAAAGATGAACTTAGAAATTTACCTCACACTATATCTGAAACTTATTTGAAATGATCATAGGCCTAAATGTAAGAGCTAAAATTATAAAACTTTTAGAAGAAAATGTAGGAATAATTTTCATGAGCTTGGGTTAGGCAAACATTTCTTGAAGGCAGCACCAAAAGCATGATCTTTAAACCAAAAAAAAAGATAAAGTGGACTCCACCATAATTCAAAATCCTTGCACCCACCATTAAGAGAGTAAAAAGACAAGCCACAGAATGGGAGGAAATATTTGCAAATCATGTATCTGATCAAGGGCTTGGATCCAGAACATACAAAGAGAACTTAACAACTCAAGAAAAAGGCAACTCAATTAAAAATGGGCAAAAAAGTTGATAGACACTTCACACACACACACACACACACACACACACACACACACACACACAAAGAAAGAAAATGGCTTGAAAAGATGTTCAACATCATTAGGGAAATGCAAATTTAAACCACAATGATACAGCACTTCACACTCACTAAAACTGTTATAATCCAAAAAGACAACAAGTGCTGGATTTGGAGAAATTAAAATCCTCACACACTGCTGGTGGGATGTAAAATGATATAGTCTGGACAATAGTTTAGCAGTTTCTTTAAATATTAAACATAAATTGACCACGTGACCCAATAATTCCATTCCTAGGCATCTACCCAAAAGACATGAAAACAAGCATAAGGCCACACAAATACTTTCAGGCAAATGTTCACAGCATCATTATTAATAATAGTCACAAAGTAGAAACAACTCAAATGTCCATCAACTGATAAATGGATGAACAAAATGTGGTGTGTCCATATAACTGATATCCATACTACTCAGCAATAAAAAGGAACATATTACTGATACACTCAACAACAAGGATGAACCTCAAAAACATTAAGTGAAGGGAGCCAGACACAAAAATACTATATATCACATGATTTCACTTATAAGAAACGTCCAAACGAGGAACATCTGGAGAAATAAAAAGCAGGTGTTTGCCTGGGCCTGAGGTATGATAGATAATAAGATGAAGTATGATAGGGGAAGGGAGCTTACTGGGTTAATAAACATGTTCCAAACCTGGACCATGTGCAGTCAATTCCTATACCAGAGATTAAAAAGACCTGAGCAGGCCTCTCCAAAGCCTGCTCCAGGACTCTCAGACAGAAATCCAGCAAGGCCATATCTAAACAGGAGGAGCTGAACCTTAACCCAAATGAATGGGATAAATGAAGCTGACTTCTCTGTAATTTTAAAAACAACTTGGTAAATATACTTGTGAAATGCCAGAACACATTTAATATTTATATCTACTGACTACTATTCAAGTAATGAATAGTTCCTGGCAGTCTTTTTTCCAGTACTGCCAGCTAACTCATGAAAAGGTTACTTACAGTTTCGATTTTACAGAGGATGAAGGAAAGGTGTATATAAGAGTAGGTACAGTCAATTAGTTAATAAGATGCTGTGTAATGTAACTTGCTACAAGGGGGAAAAGCTCCCTGGGTGGAATGAATCGTCTCAGAGCACCTGTTTAACCTACTTTATGACTTGAGGGCAGTTTCCTATAATACTCTAAACTACTTACACATTTTAAAAGACAGTTCATTCACCTCTTACTTGCGAGGCCCCAATAAGATCCTCAAAGGGCTCTGAGAGGCCAGACGCAGTGAAAAAACTTCACAAAAAGTTTGCTTGTATACCTCAACTAGGAAAAATTCTGAAGTACTTAAATATTTTTTAAATTACTTAAATGCATAAGTTTATCTACTTACCCAACCTAGGCAAACTGAGAATGGTTTAAAAAATTAAATTTGATTTTAATAAAATAATATACACTATTTTAAAAAGTCACTTATAAATAACGAAAAGAACACTGAAAATCAGCTAAAATGAAGTCCTTAAAAGACACATATTTAATAAGCTCAGAGACTACTAAGAAGGGGTCAGTGACACATACCAAAGACAGAACACTGACCAGTTGTTGTCACCATGACACATACTATAATGGAACTCTGGCACACCCATTGCAAAAAGTTGCCAACCCCAGGCTACATAGTTCTACTATTGCTTCAACATACTGTTCTATAAATAAAAATAAAAAGCTTTAGTTTAATATATTCACATTTTTAATAGATGGAGGAAGTCCCAATTATCAAAGACTACTTCTAAAATGGTTCACCCCTGGATTCTCAGGCATCAACCCACTTTTACCCACTAGCAAGCAACTTAGAATTAGCGCCACCATAGCTAGAAGATTATTTTACATTTCCAAATCGGTACATTCATGTTCACTGTAACTCGAATAGAATATATGAAGCTGACTTCTCTGTACTTTTAAAAGCAACTTAGTAAATATATTTATGTAATACTAGAACACATTAAATATTTAAGTCAAAACAAGTTCAAATGTAACAAATAATCTTCAGTAAGTGTTCAAAATAATATTTTTCAAATGCTTGTTTACAGAAAATAACTGGAAGGGAGGAATTAGGTGATGCTAATTGATAAAGTGGAGTCTCACCCCGTCCCTTAATAAAAACATGAAAAATTGCAAGTGTTTTTTAAACCTCCCTCCACCTTATTATGCTAACCTCTCTTACTCCCCTAAATCTACATCGTCCCAAAGTCTAAAGGAAAAGAAACCTCACTTTAAAATGTTGTGCATAATTAACACTGTTTTGCTAGAATCTGCCAGAATTTTCAGTAGAGAACTGTATGCAGGCCGATATAAACAAAAGCAAAGTAATTTCATACATTGCAACCCAAGGTGGTTTTCTCATATTTCATTTTAACTTAATGTCCCTGAAGTTCTTAAAAGACCACAAATGCTTTAGTTCAAATCAAAAGATGTCTGAACACGTTAGTCATTTCTTTTTGAGTAAATGTTATTCATTACCAACCTGCCTTGGAGAAAATTAATCTCAAAATTCCACCAAGGTCACTGCATATAGGTTTGCCCCCCAAAAATAGATCAAGGAAATGACTAATAATATGTATTGTGTTCTTACTAGATGCCAGGCACTTTTTTTCAGTCCAATTTACTGAGGTATAATTTACATATGCTGGGAAGCAATTCTCAAGGTCTATGTTTTCTGAACACGTTCCAAGCAGAGGTATCGGCTGCCCTTTGCTCTGGACTATATTTTCAAGGATATAATATGCAGCAAACAACCTTGAAATATTGGGTTGTTGGAAAAGTCATGACGTATTTTGTCTATGTTTTTCAAAGGTCATTTATTTATATAAAGAACAAAGGTCAATCAATGATATATTGCCCGTTTTGTTCGGTAACCTTTTGCCATCTTTCAGTGAGCTTCATAATTCCTCGTTCATAGAAGGACTCGTCTTTGAGAAAAACTGAACACGGTGCTGATTTACAGCCTCATCTGAATTGAACGTTATACCACGCAAGGAGTGTTGAAGACAGTGAAACACGTGGAAGTCCGACGGCGCAAGGTCAGGCGAGTGTGGTGGGTGTGGCAACACACCCCATCCAAGCTCCAATAATTTTTGATGGGTGATCACACTTGTGTGTGGTCTCGCATTGTCACGATGGAACACAACTCCTTTACAATTAACAAGCTCTGGACATTTCCGGATGATGGATTCATTCAAACTACCCAATAGCTGACAGTACACATTTGAATAGATTGTTTGGTTCCTTGGTAGGAGCTTGAAAAACACGACACCTTCAAAATCCCACCACACTGAGAGCAGAACCTTCCTCTGATGAATGTCTGCTTTCGATGTCGTTTGAGGCGAATCATCACGTCGGGACCAAGACCGTTTGTGCACCACATTGTTGTAAACAATCCACTTGTCATCACCAGTTATCAGTCGCTTCAAAAAAGGATTGTTTCCCTCACGTTTAATGAGCACATTGCAGATGTTTATATGCACCGTCAAATGAACTTCTTTGAGTTCATGCGGAACCCAAATATCGAGCTTGCTTACGTATCTCAGCTTCTTCATGTGGCCGTGAACCCTTGAATGATGGATGTTCAATGTTTCTGCAATCTCTCATGTTGTGTAACGTGGGTTTGACTCGATCAATGCCTTTATTTTGTCATCATCCACCTCGGTGGGCCTCCCTGACTGAGGAATGTCGTTGAGATCAAAATCACCAGCACGGAATTTCGTGAACCATCGCTGGCACTGACGTTCTTGTAGATCATTTTCACCATAAACTTTATACAACTTTGCACAAGCTTGACGCGCGTTCTTCCCTTTATGGAAGTAAAACAGTAAAATATGGCGAAAATGCAGTCTGGTCTTCCATTTTCAAAATCTCCAAAATTCAACCAAATTGCTCAATTTTTTTTTTAGAATGAAGCTAGAACTGTCAGCTGTCAAATGACAGCAATAACATAGATGCGAATGACTCCAGTACTTCCGAAAATGAACTAGTGCCATCTGTCGCAAACGTGCGTCATGACTTTTCTGACATCCCAATATAAAGACAGCGTTTCCCTCTGGAGCAAAGGACAGGCACACTTACTGTCCAGTATAATAATACAAGGTATCTTCTAGAGCAAAGGGCAGGCACACTTCTGCTCACTGCAAAAGATCTGAGTTCCCTAAACTCAGGGCTTCTCTCCAGTAACAGCCCTCTGTGCGCAAGTGTTACCTAAGGATGAGGAAACCAGCACAAATGCTGATAGTCTGGCTACTGCTATCCTGAGAGTCATAAGCTGTCCTTCAGCTCTCCCCCGGGAGTCTCGTGCCTTCTACCAACATCCACAAAGATGTGGCAGTGTAACTTATTAGCTTGCAAGTAGGATAAGATCTCAGACCGTCATGGTTCTAGACAGTTTTGGCACCAATGATGGGATGCTGGCAGAGCCATGGCTTTCTAGAAGAAAGATAAAGGCCCCCATGGGCAGAGTTCTGGAAAATGAGAATACATCCTGGGATCGGAGAGCTCTCCTAGTGGTGAGTGGGGAGAAGGTGGGAATCAGGACCCTCACTGCCTTACCTGTCAATGAAGAAGAGTTGAATTAATGTTTAAAAACTGAGCAGTGAGAAGCGGGACTGACAGCAGCCACCCAAATGGTGAACTGGTTGTTCATTCCCGTCTGGGCTGGCAGAGGAAGGATGCGTCACCAGGAAACAAGCCCTGTGTCTCCAGGTAGAAGACAACGTGGCTGTGACTGCTCAGCCAAGGGATCCCCAAAACTAAAACACATTGTGTACGTAATGGTGGCCCCGCTGCCAATATAGAGCTTTACATAAACCACAAGGATCAGAAGTTCTTCTGGCTGACCTGCAAGGGAATGACCAAAGTGACTGGTTACTGGTACAGAGTGCTCTCTCCCTCTGTGTCCCCCCTCCATCCCTCTCTACTTGCACCTCCAAATTCTTCTGCTCTACAGAGGAAATGATAAGAGATGGGGCTGAGGACTCCCTGATCCCCAAGAGGGACTGGAGGCTACACATGCCCCTCTGCGGCTGCCCAGGGAACTTGAGGGACTCAGAGTTGTATGGCTCTCTTGGATGTAGGCACCCAGCTTATCACCATCCTACCTGGTCCCATGGAGGGAGGGGACATCCAGATTCAGCGAATAGGGTGTAGTCAGGATTTACAGTAGGAAAGGAGAATGAATGTGACTTGTGGGTGGGGCTCTTTGGGCCAATTCAATGTCCTCCTGCTGTTGTCTCTAGGTCCTAATGTGTAGTGGGGATCATGTGTTATATGGCTGTACTTCCTCATCTTGTAAGTGCCAGAGGGGATTCTCACTAACAGGAAGGGCTGCATGTAGAAAACAGTTAGTACCTTTGGGACCCCACAACCCTTTTGACCATTTTGGATTTTGGATGACAAGTCTCTGTGACTCGTGATTTCACTAATTGGAGCATCTGATCAAGGGAGGCTCCGTCCATCTGGAGGCGCCCCTGAGTTCGGGACTCTGCCTCCCTGGCGCAGCGATCAGGCATACCCGTTACAGAGCAGCTATGAGCTTGCCCCTGGGCTCCTGTGGAAACGGAATGCCTAACTCACGGAGGCCTCTGAGTCTCCAGGGTGATAGTCAGAGCCTCTCTGAGCTGGGTCAGCTCATACTCCGTGACTAACAACGTGGAGAGTCAATTAAAACTGCATATTTGAGACTATATCTCACTTTGCCTTAGCCCCAAGCAACATCTCAACTGTATATGAAACAGTGGTAGCAAGCCCTCTGGCGGAAACCTATCTCCTACTCTACCACTGAAGCAAAGTTACTAACTCAATGGTGCCCACATCCAGTAAATCACCAAATCTTGCAGATTTAACATCATCCCTCCATTGTCAATACTTGAGTCCTGATCACCATCAATTCCTGGACTATAGCAACAGCCTCTTAACTTGCTTACCTGTATTTCATCTTACTTCACCCTCAATCCATTCTCCAAAATCTGTCAGAACAATCTTTTGAAAAGACAAACTTGTGTATTTCATTCTCCCCACTTAAAAATCCTGTAATGGTTTCCCCACAGCATTCAGTCCAAACTGACCTGAACTTGGTACCCTGACTCAAGCAGCCAGCCTTAGTTAGTTGACTTCGGGTCTACCTCTTCCCTGCCTCCTTTACATCCCACATCACTCCCATACAACCAGCTTTCTTTTCTCAAATGCACATGACCGCTCTGTCTCCAGGCTTCTGCGTCTCCCTCTTCCTACCCCAATGTGTTCTCCCTTTTGCCTGGCTGATGACTGGTCCACTCTTCAGGTCTTAGTTTGGATGGCATTACAACATGGGCTTTTATCCTGACTCATAAGATTAGGTACCTGTGGAACACACACCACTATTTCACACTGTCTATTTCTATTTCTCTGTCTTCTACTCTACTGTAAGAAGAGACCACTAACATTTTATTCGTTGTTATATAACCCTGCTTGTGTGCTCAACAACCATTTGGATGATTAATGGCAATCACAGACCAAGTATTGTGCCAGGTGTCAAAGAAATAGATGATCAAAAGCAAAAAAAAAAAAAAAACTTTAATGATCACTCGACTTAGAATTGCCATTTTAGTAATATAATATTCTGCCTCCCCTATCGTATTAGATTGAAATTAGTCTAAAAATTTCACAAGCACATTGTGAAGCACACAGCAGAGGCATTATTATTTCCATCTTATAGATAAGCTGAGAATCTCCCCACTACTGGAAGCAAATCAGGACTTAAATGTAATGTTTCTGTACACACATACTCAAATTTCACGATGACTAGAATCTCTCAATAAGAGTACAAGTCAACAAGCTACAAATTCCACTTCAAGACCTAGTAAATCTCAGGTTTCATTTAATTCAGCAACTTCAATTCTCTAGTACCTTCACTAGGAACAGAAATAGTAATATCTGGAAATATGTCATAATTTTTTCATAGCAAGTGTTTTCTAAAATTGTTTTGACCTAAATTAGTATTCAGTGTAATTATCTGAGATCATGCCAATTTCTGACTGCAATGAGTATTCTAAAAAAAAAAATTTAAAAAAAAGTATTCTAGACACAGTGAAAGTGTCTGCCTTAGTCTAGATTTCATGCATACCAAATAGAATGCACCAAATAGAATACATCAAGTAGAGCTTACTTGCCTGACAGAAAATAAGTGCACAAGATTGAAAGCTCCACAGTGCTGCATACCACAGTACCACTGAACATTGTATTTTCAAAGTAAATTGAACAGCTATAAAAATATCTGCGTTAGGTCTTCTATTTAAATAAAATCACCCAATGTCTTTGAAAACAGCCACTCTCACCCAGGGTACCACTATTAGGATGTAGGATGTGCCACAAGAAATGTGTATATGTAAAGAACCAAAATTCTAAGAATGATTTCCTTGTTTAAAAAGTTTTACAAATGTCACTCACTTGCATTCCAATATACTTGCATGAGTGGGAGAGGGTGAAGCTACAACGAGTGAGCAGGAAAGTATAATCCTGTATAACAAGTGGGCATTATCCATCCTGTGTGCCAGCTGTAAATTTTGAGATTTGCTGTTGTAAGTATGCCTTCTAAATATATAATAACAAATATAGGACCTCAAATTAGTACTTTGAAAAAGAATTTTAGTAAAGACTACAAGTCACAGAGGCCTGGGTTTAAATGCCAGCCTTCCTCATCACTTGGGAGTGCACTTGGGAAAGGGACCTAAGCTGTCTGGGCCTTCCTTTCCTAATACTAGTTAGGAATTAACCTACACCTTGCAGAGCTGTCATTAAAACTAACTTAATGTCTATAAAAAACTTTGCTTCCGAGTGGTTCAGTTGGTTAAGAGCTCACTCAAGAGTGCAAGCCCTGAGCAACAGGGTCACCGGTTTGATTCCCGGCTCGAGCTGAGTTGCTGCTGAGCTGCCAACAGGAGGCAGGATGGCTCAGCTAAAAAAATTAAAAAATAAAATAATTAAGAGCCAAGACCTAGTCCTATCACTTAGTAGCTGTGTCATTTTAGTTTAACCTCAGTTTCCTAGTCTGCAAAATGGGAATATTAATACCTACCTAAAAAGGTTGTTATAAAAATTAAATGTCTTAGAAAAAACTGCCAGGCAAGTAGTAAAAACTACGTGTTAGTAACTATTAACATCATCAGTAGTATCACCACTGAAATATTAAGTAACCATTGTTACATTATTGGATTATGCCTTCCATTTCTGCTATATAATATATTCCTCGAAAAAGTTAACCTAATTTAATGAACTGATCATAATATAGGATGAGCTCACACAACCAAGAACTTTTATGATGATTTTTAGAAACTTTAAATGCACAAGGAATTATCCTAACTATTGTTCATGAACGCTGACAAGATACATACATCAAATATCCATTCTAAGAACAAATCCATTCAATGAGCTAAAGCATAACACAAAAAGACATGTCTATTGTACTTTCTCCCCAAAGCTCTCAAAGCAGTTTAAATAATCAATGAACAACCCTCCAAATATACAAGCTACTTGAGAAAACTGCTGCTGAGAGCAATGAACAACTTCCTCCAAAACTTTTGCCACATAATTACAAAGTGATGTAATAGTAAAAAACTCTGACCTTGCCATTCAATTATTCAAAACGTTTATTAAGTATCCACTGTGTAACAGACAGGCACTGGGCTAAACTCTGGTGTAGTAACTGAAAAGGAGAGAGATCAAAAATAATAATGGGCATGCCACTAACAATAAAATTAGTATGTCCAAATATTATCATTTTGTTTTCCTTCAACAGTCAAAGAGCAAATTACAGGTTCTAGCAGCCGAGCGCATCAATGCTTAATGAGTTAAGTAACCTCCCACAAATGGTAGTCCAGTATTTTCCCCAAGGAGACTAGGAGTAAAATCAAAGAAGCATTCCTCTTGACTCTTCAATTACTTACTAAGTAAAGGTAAATGACCATTTCAAATATGCGCCAAATAATCTTAAGAGCGATGCTACTTAACATATACTTTTTGATCCATTCTGGGGGGAAAGTTTGGAGAAATGAATTTTAAGTTTGATGATGTTAAATGTCACCTGTAATCTGTCAGAAGTAAACTGCATTCACTTATTTTACTCAGCACCTGCAATATATTTTTGCTGGGGCGACTAGAATTAGCTTATTAATCATGCCTGCCTTTGATCAACCACCTTTTTAGGAGAGAAAAATCTAGCCTCTGTTCAATTATCAAGTAATCCAGAGTTCATACTACGTAGCTTACATTTTACAAAGCAAGAATTTCCTCTGAGGCAGCTACATAACTATTAAAGATTTAAGGAATTTTAAAAATATATTATCTAGCAAAACTGCTCGGCTAAAACAATGAAACCCTGACTCTGAGTTAAGAAATCGTACTGCTAGCGTGGTCATCCAAAACCTGAACGGGGACTAACAACAGCCAAGTGTCTTTTTAACACCTAGCTCCCCAGAAGAAAGGGCTGTTGGAAAATGCTATTACTATTGCTAACAATTGTATCATATTGATATGTAGGTAGATGTACTTCAGGGCTAAGAACCTTACTTGAAGTTCATTATTATAGACTAAGAATGTCACATTAAAAAAAAAATAAATGAAAGTGCTATCACCTCATTTTATGAACGCCAAGCAGGCAATTTCAGTTAACTGCAACACTTTACAAACAGGCTTTCCAATAAGCCCCAATTATCAAGTTGTGCTAGACACAAAGTTTCTGTTTTTATCATTAAATACAATTAAAGAATTAAAAGGATCAGTGTATTTTTGTTGAGATACATTAGTCAAAAGTGATTTGCAGTAAGTCCCCAAACACCCAAGCGATTGAAAAATCGTTTAGCTTATCTACCCCATTCCTCTGGAATGTCAGACAAGCTACAAAACCTAGGAACACAAAATTAACTGATACCTTTTCCGCATAAAGACTAAGGAGTAAAAGGACAGCAAACGCAATACATTTACGGCGGCGAGGGGGAATGTAAACAAATTCCAAAAAAATCTTTGCTGTATCCAGAACGGCACTTCGTGGTACTGCAACGATTCAGGCATGTCATCAGTATTCCGCACGCCAGGGGACACGAACTACTGCTGCTGGCGGGCGAGAGACGAGAACAAGTCTCACCCACAAACAGTATTAACAGGTAATGTTGCAAACCAGGCAGGGAACGGCACGAGGAGGAATGCGGAGGAGAGAGAGGAACAATCTTCTGCCGAATTCCACGTTCAGAGAAAATGAATCCACCACAGATCCTCCTCCAGGAAAAAAGACAAGACACGGCACAGAATAGCCATCCATCTCTCTCCATCTCTCTCTCTCTCTCTCTCTCACTCTCTCTCTCTCTCACACACTCACACAGCAACTGCCACTTTCACGACAGTCTGACAGTCAGAGATGTCGGTAATTACAGGACCAACTGTGTGTTTTGGAAACACACTAAGACCACACCCTGGGGCTGAGGCTCGGGGCTTTGCATTTAAGCTGGGGGTGAGGAGGTCAGCGTCGCACACACGCTGGACGGTCCGGCCGCACAGGTGGCAGGCGGGGGGCGGCCCCTAAGGGCAGCAACTTCAACGCGGGTGACCGGGAGGGCTGGGCGGCGCGCGGGGACGCGGGGAAGCCGGAGGCACAAGGGGGTGTGGATCCGGGAAGCCGCACAGGCGCGAGGGGGGACAGGGGGGTGCGGTGGGAGCTG
>NW_017731428.1:35925-73760 GCF_001890085.2 Hipposideros armiger | reverse complement strand
CGGACGAGGAAGCCCCGCGCCGCCGCGGGCCCCGCCGCTCCGCCCAAAGGGGGTCGAAGCGCCGGCGAGCGAGGGGTGTGAGGGGAGAGGGGGACAAGGTAAAGCTCAATCGCTCACCCTCCGCGCGAGCCTCTGGGCTCTCTCAGCCCCGCTCCTCCGCCCTCCTCGAGCCGCGGCGGCGGCGGCTCCTCAGCGGCGCTAGGGGGAGCCCCGGGCCCGGAGCGGGGCAGCGGCGGCGGCCGGACCGGGAGCCCCTCCGCACCTGCCCCTGTGGCGGAGCCGCGACGAGCCAGGCGGCGGCGGCGAAGGCGGCTCCGATCCGGGAGGGCAAGTGACCCGGATGTACAGGGTAACGGCGAGGAGGGGGAGGGGGGAATGCCAGGAAGTGAGGGCGCCGCGGACCTGTCCGGCCTTGCGCATGCGCCAAGAGCCCGCCCCGCAAGGTAGATCCTTCCCCGCCCCCTCCTCCCCCGCCCCTCCCGATGGGGGCGTGGCGAGGCCGGAGACAGGTGGTCCGGCGGGCGCGAGAAGAGGAAGGGGGCGCGGCCAACTCCTTCGCGCCCCCGCCCTCCTTAAAGGGGCAGCACCTTAGGGCGGAGATGGTATCTGGGTAGGTCTGGATCTTGCAGCCTTTTAATTTTACAGATGGAAAACAGGGGTTCAGAAGTGGCGCCGGCCTGCCTCAGGTCAGCGAGCTCGGAAATGGAAGGAACTGGAACTCGGGACTCGCAGACCAGGGCTCTTTGTGCTGAACCCAGCGAGGTTGCACATCCCAGTCCCCAAACCCGACCCCCAATCTGGAATGGCTGGAGTGGTGGACACAGGTACTGAGTCTCCCTGTCTCTCCCAGACTAGGCAGATGTGCTTGGCAAGCTCCCCAGAGCGGAGAGGTGCACCGTTATCGCCTGCGATGGTATCGTGTTGACGCCCTTGGGAGGTGTTAAATGATCAGTCTGAGAACAGAAATCAGGCGCCACTTGAGACTTGTGCTGTGCCACACGTATCTCTTTCAGATAAATGAGACTTGGTTCTGGGGTCTACTCTGTGCAAGAATGTCTGACGACAGAACTTGGAGGTGGCAGAGGGCGTAGCCTTTTCATTTCCCCCTAAAGCTCCTTTCACTCTTCTTACATAATTGCTCCCTCTTTACATACAAAACCAGAACATGCCATTTAGCTAGCTCATCCTAATCCTGTTATGAAACGCTCAGATTTTTTCATTAACACTAAAGTGTAAATGGTTACAACGTTACCTCTCCTGGGGGTGTTTTCAGTTTGACTGCTGAGCAAATCATTACTATGGAGGTAAATGGTTCTGAACATTTTGGAGTCAAGGGCTCTACTAAAAAAATCTCATAAAAGTATGGGCTTTTCTCCCCAGGAAAACGCACATATGCACCCAAATTTGCATATATTTTCAGGGGATTTGTGGATCCAGGAAGCCTATCTATGAAATCCTGATTATGAACCCTTGTTCTAATCAAATTGGATGTGAGGAACTATCTGGGCCTTACCATATGTGGCCAAGAAATCACTCCATGCCCCAAATACAGAAGGGCAGCCCTTACCTTATTTAGCCTTTTGTCTTCCTCTTGAGTTACACAGAGACCAGATGGTACTGGCCATATTACACAGAAATGTGTTAAGAGAGTCACAGAGAGATTAGGTGGCTTTTCAAGGCAGGCAGTAAGGGGAAAGAGTCCTAGGCTTCAGACTTTTACCCTAATATTTTAGGATATCATATGTTGGAATGATTTGGGGGTTCTATACTATATCTATTAAAATCATCAATTTTAATTAAACTGAGGGAGCTGATATTTGTATTACAAACATTGGTGCTGATAGAACAGTCTTTACAATCCCAGAACTTGGGTCCATTTGCTTGACACACTGGCACTCTTAAATAACTCTAGTCCAAGTGGACCCACTGTGCTCAGTTTAAACCACAGGAAAAGTTCACACACATGCCCAGCCCCATAAGCCCTGAATAACCACACCTCTAACCCAATTTCCCACCAAAAGCAAAAATCTCTTCCATAATACCCTTGACACATTAATAATGCCCAGTTTAGCTTGAATATTTCCAATTATGGGAAGCTCATTGCAGTGGTCAATCTTCTATAATTGTGAGAAACCTGTTCTTTTAC
Organism: Hipposideros armiger; assembly: GCF_001890085.2. NCBI lineage: Eukaryota > Metazoa > Chordata > Mammalia > Chiroptera > Hipposideridae > Hipposideros > Hipposideros armiger. The sequence continues at coordinate 71,614 of NW_017731428.1, read as the reverse complement.
AGTGAGCAGAAATCTAATGCCTAACAATTTTCATTCATCGGTCCTAATTTTATCTCTAGGGAGCAATATAGACATGATGCTGGCCTCGGGGGAGCTTATAAGAGTCCAACAAAGAAAACAGTCCATTGATGAGCGGTAACAATAAAATAGGATGAGCCCCATGAGGAGTCCCTTTCAGGGGCACCTTTCTCCTCATCAGCCCTAGACCGGTTCCTAGCCTGTGCAAGAATTCACAAGTAACCTCTACCACTACCCCATGTCAGATGCGGTGAAAGAGGGACAGAAAACAAGACCCTAAGAGAAGTGCTGAATTTATTCTTCCACAACCCTTTCTTCACCATTCTGCATGAATGTAATCACATTTCAGCAGGTCAAAACTTTTAAAGTTGTATGTGAAAAAAAAACAAGCAGAAGGGTGCAAAAAAGGATGTTTGCATAAGAGCACTAGGCTCTCAATGATGATTTCATCGCTGTGGCTTGCTAGCGTTTTCTCGTTTTGAGTCCTTACTATATGCCAGGCACTGTTCTAAGCCCTTGACTTGCATTTCCTCTTCTGCTTTTTACAACCACCCTCTCGGTACTATTTACAACCACTCTACATGGTACTATTATCGTGTCCATTTTATAAATGAGGAAACGGAGGCTCAGTATGAGACAGATCCAGGATTCAAACCCAATCTGTCGACTTCACAGTTTGTCTGTTTCTCCATTCACACGAACTTGACTCTTTGTCTCCTTCTGTAAACTTCTGAAGATCTTATTCTTTAAATGCTGTTTTCCTTGAAATTTTTATTTATTACCGAATCAACTTTAAAATGTTATAAAGGACAAATGGTTTCACTCCATCATTGACTCATTCAATCAACACACATTTTTGCTCCCCTACTATGTCTTAAGTACCATGCTGAGCGGCTAGGGTAGAAGACAGTAAGACATGTGGTCTCTGCTCTGGAGGGGCTCAGAATTTAGTGACAGGAAGAGCTCTAACCTCACAATTACAACACAGCATGGTTCGTTGTAATTTAGGAGGGTGGAGGAACCCAACGCTCTCTGGGACAGCTGTGAAGTCTTTAAGAGATGGCAGCAGGAGGGCAGAGAGGAGAAGGCACATGGGCATAGGAGGGGGGAGTTCAGGACATGCTGGGGGTAAGACTGGGGTGGTGGGATTGTAAAGGACCTCCTCAGACACCACATTAAGCAGCTTGAATTTTCCTTGTGATGGCAACAAGTAAATAAAAGCTTCTAAGCAAGGTAACATAATCAGGTGTGTTTTATAATAAGATCTCTCTGATCACAGTGTCCAATATGGATTACGGTGGGAAAGAGAATGGAGGTCAGCAGACCAGTGAAGCTGTTGTGGGGACCAGGTGAGAAATAACTAGAGGCTGGCCTAGGAAACGGGCAGTGGAGAGGGAGAATGGACACCTGAATTAAGATACTAAATGATATAGAATCTACGGGGGTTTGGGACTAGTTGAATCTGGGAGAAGAAGAAACAGAAAGTGTGGGGCACGACCCTGAGGTTCCTAGCTTAGCAGACTAATTGGATGGTAACACCATCCAAACCCAAGACCTTTACGCAGTTTTCAGTCTTTCTCTTCCAAATTTTATCCGTGTAAACACACATTGCTTCAGTTGGAATATTCAGATATGTGCAACTATTTCCCAATACTTTTTCATATTTCTACAGTCACATTTATCATTTTAATGGCTGCGGAGTATTTTGTCATGTTGAAATAGCTCAGTTTCCTTCAGTTGCTAAAGGTCCACACCCTGCATGCCTGGCTTACCCTAAGCTCATTCAACTCTGGGCATTTTGCAATGGGTGAGTTGAGCGAGGAAAAAGAGCCTTTAGGTGAAGGGTAATGGAAAAGTGTGGCCTCAAGGGCCGGCAAAGCTGCAACTCTCGTGGGAGAGGCTTGAGCAACTATAGTATGTAGACACTGCAGAGGTCTGGAGAAGAACCTACCAACCATGGGAATTCTGATGTCTCATTCTCTATGCAAGCTAGCTGTCAAGGCGTAGCCCCTCTAATCCATTCCTTCATTTATTCACTCACTCAGCAATGCATTCTAGTGAAACGGAGGGCAACAGAGCAAAGCTAAAACCACCTCAAAGCTCTTGGGTCTAGCCCGTCCAGGGTTTCAAACCTGTTCTACAGCTTACACAAGTTATTCAACCTCTCAGAGCCTCAGTTTCCCCACAAGTTTGTTGTAAAGATTAATTTAAGACTTGTAAAATACTTGGGACAGAACTTAGCATACATGAAGGTCAATAATTCTTTTCAGTCTTGGTTCCTTCTTTATGCTTCCTGGACTCCCGCCATTTTCTTGCGTTTCTGAGCAAATCCACCAGGCAACAATACACATGCTCGAATTCAGAACCTGAATCTGCCAGGGTGAAACAGGGCCACTCACTGGATCTCTCTAACCTTCCATTTCCCATCTGTAAAATGGGCATACAATCCTACTTCACAGGACTGCTGCAAAGCTCTCATAAATACTGTAGAGAAAAATATATGCCATTATTGACTGCATTGCTGCTGTTATAGACATCGTTGTTGTCTTGGATTCTCCCCGATAAAGAAAAAACAGTGACCTCAGCATAAACTCCCTGGATTGTAATTACTGGGTCAAAGGATCTGAACGTTGTTATGGTTCTTTATTTGTATTGCCCAATTGCCCTTCGAACTTTGAAGAGTTACTGCCATCGTTAACTCAAATACGCTATCTACCTATGTTGAAGCACCTAGAATACACTTTTTGTTGCCTCTGTGCCCAGTCTAAGTCCTCAATCTATCACTCAGGGACTTCTGTCAATTGCTTCCCTCCCTTCAGGAAATGAATGACTACTGAATCCTTGAGGCAAGAGGCACCTTCCCAAACATTCCCTCCACAGCCAGGGGTTCAAGGTTAAGGACTAAGGCTCCAGTGTAATGCCTTATGAATGAGCGTCCAGTAGGTGAGCTGAATACATGCGGAATAGGACAAGGGGAGGAGGTCTGGGAATTCCATGTTGAAAGATGGCATCAGAGCTGTTATTCAAAAAAGAACCAAAGTACAAAGCCAACTGTTCAAACCCAACCCACTCCTGTTTGTTAGCAAAACATTAACCAATCTCTTGGGAGGGGAGCCATAAAGTGATCCTGACAGCCGTATTTCCCCAGAGTTACGAGATCTATCTATGAGCCTCCGTTCCATCTCCAAATGTGACACATTGCTCACAAGTGGGCAGCCCTCTGAGTGACCTGCAGAAAGGAAGTGCATGCACACAGGCTCACATTTGCGGGTCCTTCCCTGTGCCTTGAACACGTTGGCCAGCCTCTTCCCGTGGCTGTTTCTCCTCCTCCAGGTTCAAGGGGTCACCTCCTCAAAGGGGTCCCCCCATCACCCTTCCTAAAAATGTTTTTGCTAAAAAAAAGCCTGTCATTAAAACATCAGCTCTGTGAAGGCAGAGGCCAAGGGTCTCTTGCCCACTCCAATACCTGTCACTGTGCCCACCCACCTCCTGGGAGACTCTCACTAATTATGTGGAATGATTTCTTTAAAAAAGGGGGGCAGGGGTTCCCAGCCCCTATACCTTTTTTCCACCTGATTATAGGAATAATACATGTTGAATGTGGGGGAAAAATTGAAAATACAGATAAGCAAAAGAAAATATAAACATTCATGATCCAACCTCCCACAGCAAGAAGAAATGGTTTTTCTACGTCTCTATATAAAGATAATGCATATGTTTCTATAAAACTGGTTCATATACTGAATTATAATCTGCTATGTTTCATTTCATGCTCTATCTTAATCACCTTTCCTTAATAAAAGTGCTGTAGCAAATTTGCTGTTAAAAGCTATATACTGTGCTGGCGAGGCTGTGGAGAAAAGGGAACCCTGGTGCACTGTTGGTGGGACTGCAGATTGGTGCAGCCATTATGGAAATCAGTATGGAGATATCTCAAATAACTGGAAATGGAACTACCGTATGACCCAGCATTTCCACTCTTGGGTATCTATCCAGAGAAACCCAAGATGCTAATTTGAAAAAATATATGTATCCCTATGTTATTGCAGCGCTATTCACAATAGCCAAGACTTGGAAACAACCGAAATGCCTATCAGTAGATGACTGGGTTAAGAAACTATGGTACATTTATACAATGGAGTATTACTCAGCTATAAAAAAGAATGAAATCGTACCATTTGCAACGCTATGGATGGACCTAGAGACTATTATGTTAAGAGAAATAAGTCAGTCAGAGAAAGACAAATACCATATGATCTCACTTATATGTGAAATCTAAAAAACTGAATGAATGAGCAAAGTAAACAAATAGTCTCAGAGATACAGAGGAAAATCTGATGGTTGCTAGTTGGGAGGGGGGTGGGGATGAGGGAGAAGGGGAAGGGGTTAGACAGCATAAATAGGTAACTACAATATTGCCACAGGGATATGAAAGACAGTTCAGGGAATGTAATTAATAATGTTGAAAATATTTTGTAGTGTGTCAGGTGGTCACATGTCTTGTTAGAGAGACCACTTCATGGATGGGGTAGAGGCTTGATCACTGCACTGTACACCTGAAGCTGATGTTGTATAATATTGTATGTCAACTATAATTGACTATATATATAGTCACAGGATGTGGAGTATAGTGTGGGAGTGGAGTCAAGGGAATTATAATAGATATGTATGATATGGGGGGGGAGTGGGGCGGCGGATTGGGGAAGGAGGGTTGTCACTTTGAGGGGTAAAAAGTTTAACTATTGCACTGTGTTGTACAGCTGAAACTAATTTAAAAAATGTTTATTTCACAATAAAAAAATAAATTACTGAAAAACAAAGAAAAGAATAAAAGCTATATACTACTTTGCTGTGTAGCTATGCCATAAAGTATTTAACTAATCTAATGTTAAGCCAAAGGGTAGGTTTCTTCAATGTCAATAACGGTAAAATGTTTTAATACAGCACTTCCCTCTTGACAAGCTTCCCATTTTTTTTCTTGGCGTTTGTATTGCTTTAGAGCTGTATTGCTACAGAACTGTACTCTCCACCGCCCATTCACCACCTGGAGTTATTAGCGTCCCCAAAGAAAAGCAAAACAAAAAGAGAGAAGCAAAATCATTTGCAGACGGAAAAGCTGAAGTGTGACGAAGCCCAGGATGAGGGCTAGGAGTTCAATTTGGAAATCTGCTGCTGATACAGACGACCACAATAAAGATCGCGTTTTCTTGCCAAGATTTTAATGGTAGAAAAAGGAAAAGAAAGGCTTTCTACATGCTTTTACTTTTTCCTCCCAAGCCCTGCCCTGAGGCAAAGATTTCCCCAAGAGGAGAGATAGGCTGCTCCATGGGATTTACAGATGGGGGAAGCAGTTTGCAGCCCAAAGCCCATTGTCCCACTTCGTGATGAAATGCTGCAGAAAACTCCAAGAGGGCGCACTCAGGATGTGTTGCCCTTTTCCATAAACAGCTCTTTCAGCTCACTGTGTGGCTCAGTAGCACAAAGGGCTACCTACTAGGCATTTTCAGCAGTGACAGTCACACCCCTCCAAGGAAGGGCCTCCCCATGCCCACCTGGTAAAGCAGGCTGGAAGGGCAGGACTGCTCAGTGTTCATGGGCGCTCGCTGCCTGCGCCCACCTGCCCACCCCACTTCCGATCAAGGAGGGCAGGCATCAAGACGTGTGACTTCAGGAACAGGTGATGTCTGCGCACGCAGGTAGAGGCCTCACCTGAAGGAGGGAGCTTTGGGCAAACCAGGTCAGATCCCTGCTGTAAGAGGTCTCCAGGCTCTGTGTGTCTTGGTAACTGCACATAGTTGTAACTGTATGGTGACTTCTGTACTTCCTTAAACACCGAGTTCCATGAGGGCAGAGGCCATGCTGTTTTGTCACCACTCTATCCCCAGGGCTAGCACAGAGCCTGGTGCTAGCAGTGCCTGGCACGAGGTATGCACTCAAACAGTTGCAGCTGGTAAAAGAGATGGCATTGGTCCAGCTTGAGTTAACCCAGGCCAAGAGCCTTAACCCTACTCTGAAGCCCCAACGTGGCCACAGCCCTGGAATCAGGGTATCAGATAAGCAGGACAAGGAGATGAAATGTAAACCTTCCCCAAAGGAGCCAAGACGCTTAGGTCACTGGCTGTGTGACCCCATAGTTGAATACACAGCTTTAGATAGAACACTGGGGGTGTCAAACATGACCTAAGAGTGTGGAAAAGAGTTTAAATTCTCATAGTTTTGACTTTAGGGGCTATGGGAAAAAAAGATATGGCATAAGGTTTAGAGGGGGGAAAAAAAAAACTTTCCAAGAGAGAACCAATATGGTCCAAGTTAAGAAGAAGCTTAACTGGTTTAGCTAGCTAGCTTCCTCTCTAAAATCCTGGTGCTGATTTCATATTAGAACACAGGCTTAATGAGAAAACTTCACGCCCTCAGTTTTAATGCACAGAGGAAGGTAGAAAGGAGAATAGTACCTGAGTCAAGCTCTGGTCTTGTCTAAACTCACAGGCCTGGAGAAAATGTCCGTGGTGTCCATCTCAGCATTTAGGTAGCATTTTTATTGACTAGGCCACTTAATTTAATGAGTGCCTACATCAGAGTTTCTGAGTGAATTATCTAATTTTAGACATGGAAGGAACCTTGGAATTCACCTTCAATCCAACATTTTACGCTTAACAGAAGGCCCACGAGGGGCCCAGAGGGGGATCGCAAGAGCACATTCCCTCAGGCCTGGACTCTGGGCTCAGAGTGAGGGTCCCAGGGGTTCCTGTCTATACTGACAGAGAACTAATTAGTTCATTTCCAAAGGTTAGTCTAGATTTTTGAGGTGTCCACATTCCTGTAAAAAACATCCCCTAATATGCAATGTGCAACATTTGGTATGGCGTCTGGTGTGATCTTTCAGGTAAAGGAGGTCAATTAAAGCATTATGCATATCTGGCACTTCATTACCCACAAATCTTTTCCAAAGTCAAAGCAAAACAAAACAAAATGTTAAGAGACATGTGTGCCAAATGATGAAGAACCAGGTGGAAATGCAGGTTTCCTGGGACTTCCCAATCTCCCATAAGAATGTGGGGATGGTTTCTTTCTTGGTAGGTAATACTGAACTGATTACTGAGTTCCTATAAATACTACTTCCCGCTGTTGTGCCTTTGCCCATGGTGTTCTCTCTGCTACAAACATCTTTCTCAACACCCTCCTACTTCCGGCCAAACTCTTACCTACCCACCAACACTCCAGTCAGGAATTTCTGTGGACGCTGGAAAGGCGTTTCAACATAACTTAGTTACTATTTTTAACCTTACGGGAACACACGGCCCTATTTACTACGCCTGACAGTCCTTCAGGATGTGTCCAAAAGACTAGCAAACGGTATGAGGCTTTTATAGTTCCGTGGACCCCATTGAGAAAAGCACTACAGAAACCCAAGGTAATGTTTTATTAATTGATTTTCCCTGATTCCTTGAAACACACAGTGTGATTTTGATGGATGAATCAACCAACCCAAGATTAATAGCATGGTTTACTACACTCATTTCTCTTTCCAAGCCACAAGCCAAAATAAACTCACCCTCAATTTATAAGTTTGCAAAATGTGCTTTTGCAGATCGACTCCTGAGTACACTGTGGTTATTAAAAGGATAGTTGCATCCGTCAGGATGCGCCAGGTTACGCTGTGGTAACAAACAACCCTGACATCTCAGCCCCAATGATGACCACAGTAGTCACTCTGAGGTCACCAAGATCAGCCCAATAGCTTCATCTTTCTGGACTTTACCTGACAATCTGGATTAAACAACTCTGTAGCTGACATCAGGTTAAAAAATACGATTCCTCTTTTCCTTCTTCAACCACTTAGAGAGCTATCTTGCAAGACTGCAGCATGGACGAGATGTGACAATGTTCGTTGAACACCCGGGATACTGCTTGGCATACAGGTAGCAGCTGGTAAATGATAATGGTGGCTGGTACCACTGTCATTACCGTCACCCCTACTCCTCTTTAAATAATAATGATGCCATTATTATACTTCTCATAGGCCAGTAGTTCCTGACCTTGCATGCATACTGGAATCACCTAGAGAGCTTGAAAACTACTACTGCTTGCGTCGCACCCCCAAAGTTGGTGAATTAATTCATCTAATGTGTAGCCCTAGCTTTGGAATTTTTGAAAAATCCCCAAGTGACTCTGATGTGCAGACAAGTTTGATAACCACTGCCACTGAGGTAGCAAGATTCGTATATCTATATCTATCTCTATCTCTATCTATCTTTGCATGCATACATGCATACACACAAGCTGGCCGCTTCCAGGTTCCATGAATCCTGCTGCCTCAACGACAGTGGTGGTCACGTCAGTCAGGGTGAGTTACGTTATGCTGTGGTAAAAAAGAACCCCTAAATCTCAGGCCTAATAACAACCACAGCAGTCACCCGCTAAGGTCAACAAGGTGAGCCCAGCCACACCGTTTTCCTGGTCTTTACCTGACACTGAAGCCAATGCATTTTACCCTGAGACCTTTCTCGTTTCCTCTTTTACTTCACACCTTTTCTGAGGTCCAGTTTAACAAGTTTGCCCAGGGTAAATGAGGACGAAAAAAATGATACTGGTGCCAATAGACTAGGAGGCTCTCTGGTTAGCGGAGGGCCACTGAAGGCTATTAGTAATTAAGACTATGCTTTGCTCAACTCTCTGTCCCCAAGACCCAAAATATAGTGGACAACTTAACAGAAATTTGGATAGGTAAATTGATTACCATCAGTAACAACCTGAAAAAAAACAAAACAAAAAGAAAAGCAGACACAAGAACTCAAAAAGCATAGCATCTAGGTTGAAAACCTTATGCGCCAACTTGTCACCAACCGCCATTTTGATTTCCCCATTTTTGTTAACTTTTCCCAGGATGAAATTACATCTGCTGGGTGGAAGTAATGCGGTCAGGAGAACTATGAACAACTAGTGTTCTGTCACCTGGCACCAAAGTGCAAGGTATGCACATTGGGTACAGGGGACAGTATCACCACAGATAGCTGGCCACCAGCACACAAATGATTCTCAGCAAATCATCCCCTGCTTTGTTGGAACTTATGCCTCTGTGGAGTCTGAAGAAAACCAGAAAATCCAGCTTGTTTGCCCTCGTTTTGGCAGTTTAATCTAGGAATTATACTGGCTTTCCATAAACTCTTAACCAAAAAATGTGTTCTGTATTTTGAACACGCCACGTTAACTCAGGCCCAAGGGAAAGAAGACTTGTGTACAATTACATAATAGTAATTCTCTTACTTTAAAACCAAATGGCAGCCTCAGGCAGCAGAGTCAAAAGGAGAGAGAAATCATTTTTGTCAAATTATCTGAATGAAACCATCTCTTTCGATGCATTGAGTTGACAATGGCTCGCTTTTCCCAGAAGCGCATTCAGTTATCTGTTGCTTACCTGGATCTGGGAGAAAAGTTTTCCTCTCATCTAGAATTAGTTAAAGAAAAAAAAAAGCACGCAGGATTTCTCTAATAAAAGCTTGAAATGAAACCCAGTAACTACTCCCAGGACCCTGCTTATTATAGAGGAGTCATTAGGCGAACGTTTATTGGGTCTCTGGTAATGGTCTATTTTGTCTACAACCATCACAAAAAGGAGAGAAACGAATGTGAGATCCACAGCCTCAGAACACCTCACTCTCCTCCTAGGTGTGTGACTGCCAGCAAGCAACTTAACCTCTCTAAACTTGTCTCCTCACCTATAAAATTGAAATACTTACATACTAGAGAGAGATATCATAAGAACTGAAAAAAACATGTGTCTAGTATTCTATAGATGTAAACGCCCTTCCTCTGATCATTGCCAAATATCGCAGGACGCTCACTAGAATGTGAGCTTTTTAAGAGGAGGGGCCATGCCTACTCATCTTTCTATACCCAGATCCTACACGCTGTCCCCCTAGACACAGTAATTGTCATTTCAACATTTCTCTCCCATCAAGCAGCGACTTTCAGTCATTTAGACCTCATCTCCAATTGCAGGGGGTGGGTCCTGCATAGTCTAAAGCCAATCAGTGTTATCCCATTTCTCTTGCCACCATGACTGGTTGAGAGATAGAGGCGTGTCCTATGATGATCCAATCTGAGTGAAGCTCAGAAATTTTGTTCAATGGCTCTGGGGAAAGACCAGCTTTCCCCCTGGATGTGAACAAATAAGATATGGTCTAAGGGCTACCAGCAGCCAGACCACCACATTAAACATCTCTCCTCTACACTTATTGAAACATGCGCATTATATGTGATGGCTCCAGGCATGAACAATGCAGGAGCTCTGCTAGCAGCCCCCTCACTGCTATGAAGGCAGTCAACCTGAGAACAAAGGCAATAGAGAAGCGCAGAGTCTAGACAATAACAAAGAAATGAAGCGAGCGCTGATCAAAGGGTGTCTGAAACCTACCTACCTACCTGGCCGCTTTCTGGTTATGTGAAACACTCAACTGCATCTATCAATTTTCCAACTTGAACTGAGTTTTCTGTCCCTTCCCACTCAACCATCCTAAGGATACGTCCTCCTGTGTGGCTGAATGAATCACTGAGCAAAGGATTGTGCCGAAACATCATTACTCTTCCCCAGTCATTTAGCTCAGACTTCAAGTTCCCTGGGAGCAGGAGCCCTCATCGATCTTGATCCCCTGGTTTCCTAGGAACTAAAAGAGTTTCTGGACACTGGCCCTCAATAAATACTTTTTTAAATAAGTGGATGGAATGAAACTTACCAAATCACCTGGAGTTTCAAAACCTTTTAAAGCCCCACTCCCCAGATGTGTCTGATCAGAGGAGCATAAGTTAGAAGCTCATAAGATCTGAAGCCATCAGATAGGCCTGAGCTCAATCACAGCTCCAATTGAGCCTCAGCCCCTGCCTCTGCAAAAGGAAGGTAATAATAATACCTATCCCCCTGAGCAAGGGGGCCATGTCAAAGCACCTGGTGGAGGCTGCCTTCAAGAAATATGTGTTTCCCTCCTTCTGTTCGGCTAACCCTACTTCATACCATGGGTTCTGATCTGGGGTTCAGACAATAGGGCCATCATATGTATGCAGTGGTAGCCAACCCCTGGGTCACCCAGCAGTCAGCCCTGGGAGGATAAGGACAGGGAATGCATACTCTGAGCTACCCATCCCTCCACACACGCGAGAGGGGCCTTGGGCAGAGGGCATATATAAAGCTAGGCCATCCAGCCTTCTGACTATGGTGCTTCCTCTCTGCTTTGCTGGTTGCTTCCTAAAAGAGGTGTGGGCCAAGTGCAATTGGCAGTATCACAGATCTGCACATCCTTAGAGACTTCAGACTTAACCATTTACAAATGATGTGGAACTCAGCTAGACCATCAGCTCCAGGAGGGCAGGGTCCTGGCCTCATCTACTGATCTACCTCCAGGACCCAGAAAGCTCCCAGTGAAATACTTCCTGAGTACATGGATGAAAATGAGTGAATGAATAAACAAAGGGTAATGGCATCAAGAGTCTCAGAATGGAAGTGGAGTAAAACCCTATTAATACACAGACTGGTTAAGCAGCAGGTAAAGTAAAGACCCAGAAATGAGACAAGAATTTCTTCGCCTAACTGATGTGGACTGAATTCTGGCCCTAAAATTCTAGTGTCCAGGCCTGGGACCTCAGGCAACTTCTTAAATTCTCTGAGCCACAGTTTCTTTCTCTGACAAACACGATTATCAAGATTAAATTTAAAAATAATTTTTTTATTGTCAGTTTCAGGTGTACAGAACAATGCAATAGTTATCCTTTTCACCCTTCGCACTTAAAAATATTTTTAAATGCAGCTATAAATAGGGAGAAAAGGTTGAAAGGATATATGCCAAAATATTAATATCCATGAGCCGTAGGTGGTAAGATTATGGGAGGACTTTCATTTTTCTCTTTTTGGGGCATTTTTGAATTTTCTATAATGAACATAAATTGGTAGGCTAATAAAAATAAAATGAAAGTAAATGTGGAGTGATGTCAGTCAAAGTGTCTACCCCAGCACCTATGACATAAAGCAGGAACCTAGCAAATGTTCCATCTGTAGGAATGCCCTTCACACACTTGGAAACAGCTCTTACATGTCACCTATGTCTCCTATTTCTTGTTAAATATTTCAGCTAATTTAATGCCATCCTTATATGACTTGATTTCAAGCTTCTCTTTTATCCCTCCTCTCTGCAAAGGCTCCATCTGTTAAAACCCTACTCCGGGTATTATATAACCAGCTCACAGAATCAGCAGCCTGTTCTCGCTTGCTCATTCATCTGTTAATTCATTCATGGAGTGAAGGCTGATTAAAAACCTACTATATCGGACATCCTGGGTTTAGCCTACCCACCCCGCCCCCCCCCATACACAAATGGTTCCCAGATTTTCTTGGGGAACATCAGCCTTCCCTCATTCTCAATCCTTGTGCTCTGGGAGGTGTAGACCCTACCCCAGCTTCTTCAGGGGGTGGGCATTTGATCCAGGATGGCCAATCGGAGCATTGTATTTGCCTAGCCACAGGGATTGGTTCAGAGATGGGCATGTTACCCAGAGAAGACCAATCAGAAACACTGGGGCTCAATTCTGAGGCTTGTTGAACTGCCGGAAAAGTGGCCTTTTTCCCCTTCTGCTAGAACTGCTGACAGCCATCTTGCCACCACAATCCAAAAAGAAACAGTAGGCAGCACAGAGAGATGGAGAAAAACTTTGTAAGCATTAGAGATATCATTTAATCCCCCATGCCTTAAGTTCCATCCCTGGACTTTTCAATTACATAAACCAGCCAATCCCCTTGCTGCAGAAGCCAGGCTGAGCTGGGGTTCTGTTTCAAGGTCACAAGAACCCCGACTAATGAAATTTGAAGTGCTGTGACATATGCTGCATGTTGGCTATGAACAGATGAAGCGACAAGATCCATGCCATCTTTCCTGGCACTCAGTCCGATGCGCACATAGCTACAAACAACTACAATTCTTTAAAGCCAATAAGATAATTGCTTTAATTAAATACTACACAGAGCAATAGGAGCACAGGGAGGGGAGTCAGGAAACGTCTTACACAAGAAACAACATTTAAACCCACTCTGTATCTGCATTCAGTCAGGGAAGATAGAATTACTGTTTGGGGGAGTCGAGATAACACTGTGGATACACATTCATCTCCCAGTAAACTAAAACCACTCCATCCCACATTGCACTGCGGGAAGTGATACTTAAAGTGCTTTAGGGCGTGCTCTGAATGAGCCCACAAAATAGCCTTGGGAGAGACAGCCAAGTGCCAGGGTCAAACAGCCCTCATGTGAAAGAATTTCATTGGAATGTTACAGACGCTGTTGCACTCTCAAATCCCACTCGGGTCAGCTTTTGTGATTTTGATTCTATAAATTTAACTTTTCACTCCCATTTTCTTGCCCATTTGGATTTCTGTTGGTCAAATCGCAACAACATCGTAACAGCAGCCTGTTCAAGATGAACAAGCTATTTGCTGACCTTATTACCAAACGATACAAAAGGGGAGAGAGAGAAGAGAGAAAGCTTCCAGTTCCATGAAACATTTCATGTTGGGTTAGAAATGGGGCTCATTGCCGAAGACGACAACAACACTAGAAGCACCTCTGGGAATACCGGAGCACCTATTTTGCTAAGGAAGACCCTGCAGGTTGGTCTTTTCTCCTGAACAGAGCTAGTGTCTCTTAGACCTTTGATAATGCATCGTCAACAGGAGTGCTGCTGTGAAGATGAAATAAGGCAGAAAGGGAGGACACCTCAAGACAAATTCCCTTGCCTTTGTTGTTTCTGAACACATCAGCACTTGATTTGGTCTAAAAAGAGGGCTCCCACTTTCCAGAGCAAAGGCTCTTACACCTGGAGAAATTAATACTGACAAAACACTTCCATGTGGTCTCCAGAGAGGTGCCAGGGATTAGCTGCAGGACAGAGAAAGGCTTGAGATGCCATCCCAATAACTTGAATTTCTAAACAGCAGCTAGGTTACCCTTGTTTCTAAGTCACTTTTACGACTGCGGTTGAATTCCCCTTCCTCTACTTGCATGCCACGTGACTTCACACAGAGGCTTTACCTCTCTTCCTGGAAATGGGGTTTTCATTTCTCATACATTGATCATTTATCATACATTGACCGGGCAACTCCAAGGGTCCAGGCAGAGACAAGCGATGGAGAGACCTACAGGTATGGGCATGTGAGGACGAGGCCAGACCATACCAGAAGCACCTGGCGCTTGGCATATGCTCAGTAACTGCTGGGGATTAGCATGGAGACCTGCCAATCTCCTCTCAAAGTTAAGAGGGCTTTCATGTTCCAAGCTCCCAGGATGAGATGTTTGGTGAACTAGTTTGTTTTTAACATAAAAAAAATACTACATGCTTATGTTTACAAATTCAAAAGAATATACAAGGATATACAGTAAGGTATCTTCTATCCACCCTAGACCCACAATCCCTTTTTCCCCACCAGGTAAACAGTATTCCCCACAATGACCATCTTTCTTGGTGTCTTTCCAGCAACCATTTGTGCATAATCAAACGTGTATGTGTGTGGGTGGGTGTGTATAAGCACTTACACCTCCCTCTATTTTTTTACATTAGGCATATAGCATTTTTATGCATAATGCCTTTTTTTTTAACTTCAGAATGTAACCTGGAGGTCATTCCTTTTTAGCATACATGACCTACTATTTGAAACAGTGGCCCAGTCTTCTACTGTAAGAATATACCATAATTCATTCAATCAATCTCCAATTGACATACATTTCACTCGGGTCTTGTTATTACAAACAATGCTACAATGAAAATACATTACACACATCTGCACACACATGCGTAACTATAGGAAAGATGGGATTTATAAGATAAAATCCTTGAAGTGGAATTACAGAGTCAACAGGTACGTGCCTTTGAAATGTTGCGTGATAGTGCCAAATTGTACTTCAAAGTTGTACTCATTTTAACTGTCACCAATAATGTAATTAGTATGTAATTACATACTAATTAGTATGTAATTAGTATGCCAATTTCTCCACCCAAATTCACAAAAGGACTTTTTTCCCCTAAGACAAGCTTTCTCTCTGTTTCTCTAGACAGTAGGGTTTTTCTAGCTCCTTTTCCTGAAAAAGTGTGATGTTTTAGGCTCCCAGGTGCTCAAGTCCACCTTGGGTCCAGGTATCACTTCTAGATCCACTGTGGCATTAACACCTTAATACCCCAGACTCTACTGCCTATTCCTGGGTGCAAAAGCCCCATAGGCTGTCATAGCTTCAGCTTACATAACCATTGGGTTAGCTTTCTCTCTGCATTTTTGACACTCATGGACTTCCCTTTCTGATGAGCTCCCCAGGATATAGCTCTTATGTCCACATAAGGAAGGACTCACACAAATCCGCACAGTTCACCATGTTGCCACAGTGATCCCAGGTCATCAACTCTAAGGTCACCACTTACCCACACTTGTGTTCTGTCCACATTACAAATGCCTCTTACTCAAGGGTTCACTTCTAGAGTCAGTAATGTAATATGAAAATTAAAAGGAGTCACAATTCTCCTTGAAAATCCCATAGTAAGGTCTCACAATGGAGATTGACAACCCATCTCCCGTGAAGTCCAACGCAGCCGTTTTATTTCAGCTTTGGATCTGGTTTCTTAGGTTGAGCACCAGAAGAAATAGCTGGCTTGGATTTCGGGGACTTGTTGTATGATCATTAAAATCCATCCATATGAGAAACACAATCGATGGCACAAGATGCTCACACTCTAAAAAACCACAGGAACAAAGCCCGACAGAAGGAACGGCAGATCTGGGCCTCTCTTTTACACTCACAGCAAGAGAGACGCCGGTTGGGTGGGTCACCCACACCATGGAAAGTGTTATTTTTATCTCTACTTTTTGTTTTTGTTGAGCAAGTATATTTGGATCTGGATGAGTTAGAAGCAGGCATCTTTGATATGATAGAGAGCTGACTTCCATAATTCAGAGCAGTGATGAGCTCTGGGGGCAGGGCTGACCGCAAAGGCGCCTGAGGGAACTTGCTGGAATGATGGACACACTGTATGCCCTATGCTGGGCAGTGACGAGATGAGAGTGACATATTGAAAATCCCTCTAGCTCTATGGGGTTTTTTTTTGTGTATATTACAGTATGTTAAGTTATTCCTCAATTAAAATAAAAGTTGAAAGCATGCATGAGAGACTGCTGTACACCATTCTGCCAATGTATCTCCTTTCTATGGCTAATCCTCTCCAAGTGCTAGTCAGTTAAATGGAGGGTAGTGAGGAGAACCAGAAAGTCTAGGGAAAGGAGAGGCAGAAAAGGTAAGTGCCCCGTTGGGGCGAGAGGGCACCCAGGCCCACAGAGTTAGTTTTCCATGAGGGGCCTTACAAGAGTGACACATTTACAATAGTTAAGATCACTGGCTCTCAGGCCAGACTGTTTGGATGGGATTACTGACCCTACCACTGCAAGAGACTATTTGTGTGTCCCCCAAAATTCGTATGTTGAAACCTACCCTCCAATGTGATGGCATTTGGAGGTGGGGCCTTTGGGGGGTAATTGGGTCATGAGGGTGGAGCCTTATGAATAGGATTAGTGCCCTAATAAAAGGGACCTCAGGGAGCTCGCTGGAACCTTCTGCCACATGAGGTTATAGCAAAAAGATGGATGGCCACCTGTGAATGAGGAAGCGGGCCTTCACCAGAGACCAAATCTGCTGGCACTTTGATTCTTAGGCTTGTCAGCCTCTAGAACTGTGAGAATTAAATGTCTGCTGTTTATATGGCCCCCCAGTCTATGGTATTCTGTTACAGCAGCCCAGATGGACTCAGACAACCACTTACTAGTAGAGCGAGCTTGGGCAAGTCACTTCTCTTCTTTGAACCTCAACTTTCTAGGGCTGTTGTAAAGTTAAACAGATAATTCAGACTAAGCTCTTAGCATAGGGTCTCCTATTCCATAGTATCAATAAATGTTAGCTATTTTTATTATTATTATTATTACTAATGATAGGAGGTTGAGAGTGTCTTCTTCCCTCCAAAGTTATAGTTCTTGTTTAATTTACTATTTGGCCTGATAACCTTGTAGGTCCTCAATAAATATTCATGGAGTGAATGAAAAAATACATATGGATTCTCGTTTCAACAGAGGCACTGAACTGAAATCTATGCCCTGGCCTAGTGTTACCATCCACTTTAATGTTTCTTCATAGTGAAGTGGTTAAGAGCACAGCGGCTGAGGCAGGACAGCCATGGTCAATTAAGGCTCTGTTACTTACCAACTTGGTAACCTTGAACAAATTACTCAAACTCCAGGCTTCAGTTTCTTCTCCTGTAAAACAGAGTTATAACAAGGATTCAGCGAGTTAACAACAGACCTCAGCACACATTAAGCCCCCAATAAATACTAGCCACCATTATTTTTTCCCCATACCAAAGCTGGTCTGGGAATACCAACCCTACATTCCATGTCTTCAGATCATTAGTGTTCACAGAGCCTGTTTCACAAACATTTTTCTCATTTAACGTTCAAAAGAGTGTTATGTACTACAAATAAAGAAACGGAGATTCAGAGAAATTCAGTAACTTGCTGACGGCTGCACAGGAAGAAAACAGCACAATTCCAGACCAAACTCCTACGACTGAGGGACAGTTTGGCTGGACTGTGTTATCCCAGGGACGGAGGGTGGGGCCAGGCTGTCCTTTCAGGTTTGGGAATCTGCGATAAAGGATGCTAGAACTCTGGGGTCTAGAAGCGAGTCTTAGTCCCAGCAAAATGCTCAGCTCCACTTGAGTTTGAACTGGCATTAGTCATTCTACCCCTGAATCACTTCCTGCTTTAGGTTTCCACACGGTAGAGAAAAGAAAACAAACATGTACATCACACCACCCTTGTCACCCTCGAATCTTGCAGAGAGATTTTGACAGAAACTTATGAATCAAAGAGAGTTTTCATAAAAACCAGGATTAGACAGCAGCCCATTCGAACACCTTCACCAGCATTTAGTATGAAGGTGGAAACAAAGTCAGCAGTGTCTCGAGTTAGACAGTCTTATGCGTCAAAAAGAAACAGAATGCCTTCTGCTGGCCTTTACTTTGATTAAATCTTTAGCTGCATTAGTGTTTTCTTCTTGCTTTTCATCGGGTGCTGAAACTACCGGAAGCCGCTTAACCCGCCTCATTTTATTCACAAAAGGTTTGGGGACCATGTCTGTCTGATTGTCCTGGGAGATCACTATCAGCTGATCAGTGCAACCACCTCTGCTGCTCTTGCCAGCAATCTTTTTATGTGCCAGTACAGGTTTTCTTTTTGTTGTTTTGATTCGCACGAGTGTGGTTTAAAATTTCTTTTTAAATAATAATCACAGAACTGCTCAGTGGCTAAAGAAAGAAAGGACTTCATTTAAGAGCCATCGCAGTACACTGACAAGTTATGTCCTCAAAAGTGTGCAACATGCCCCACACCCTGCATCGGCGTATGTACACACACCATGCACACACGTGGACACAACACACCACTGCCCCGGGACGTGATTTCAGTTCTTCTGACTCCTCCCAGTATGTCTTCCAGTTACATAAGGGATTTTTTTCTTCCTCTCTGATTCTTTGACCACATTTACAAAATAGAAAATGGGGGCAAGTTGTTCCCTTGGGAAAAAATGTTTGGGCCTTGGACAAAAGTCCTAGAAATCAGAAAAAGCACACCAACTCATCTTCACAAAACCCTTTCTTTCTTTTAAGAACACGAAGAGTAAGCTGGTTGTTGCATCACTTAGAGAGAAACGCAAGAGGCAGAGTGTAGCAACCTTAGAAGGAAAGTGGTCATCTCAAAACAAGGGTGACTTCTTTTTCACTTCCACAGTATGGCCGGAGAGAACCTGGATTATAGCTCTGAAAACTGGTTCAGATGTTTTTCTCCTCTATAGACTCACAGCATGGGCTCCCGCCCCTGCTCAGTCTCTCACAGCTGTGTGACTTCAGGCAAGTCACTGAACCTCTCTGAGCTCCTGCAGCCTCTGCTGTCAAGCGAGGATACTCATTCATTCAAGAACTATATCTACAGAGCACCTATGGTGTGCTGAGCATGTGGCCATGGAGAAAATTCCAGGAATGAAACAGTCCCAGCCACCCAGGCACTCTCATCGCTTAGTGGGGTAATTACAGGCAGACCAGCAATTACAACGGAGAATGAAAAGTGACATAACAGGGATGAGTGCAGGTGCTGGGCAGTCACAGAAAAGGGTATTTATTTACTCAGCACAGGATGGAAAGTGGTGGGTATAGGAAAGGCTTACCCAAGGAGGTGATATCTAAGCTGGGAACTAAAAGACAAGTTAGAATTTGTCCAGCCAAGGCAGGAGGGGGTCTAAGCAGAATGACAGCAGGGGGCAAAGGCCCACAGGCTAAGTTGTTGGTTCACAGGGTCAAGCACAAGAGGCGGGAAGAGAGATGTAGGCCGTGTAGACCTGGATATGGAGGTAGGCGGGCTTGCCAGGGTAAGTTGCTTGGAAAAGGTGACTTCCTCAAGTCCCTCCCAGCCCTAAAGGGCTGACACTGCGGCGCTGAGAGCCCTGGCTCACCTCTTTCCCCGACAGCCCTGTCGCCAGCGTGCCAAGCCCCTGAGTCCACTCCAGGGCATAAGGGAAGTCACAGCCACCCCACGTGGGCCCCCCTCCTTCCTCTTTCTTGTCCCCTAGGGAATGACGAGGCAGTGACTCAAGGAGGGAGCTGTCCTTTACTTGTCAATTATTTCTAAAAAAACACCCAGGGCTCACATACACAGTCTTCTGACAGGACTGTCCCCCTCTCCCACCCAGCCCCTGACCTAGCTGAAGAAATGCTGGAATTATCTGTGTCCCTGTCTCCTCCGAGACACTTTAAGCCACCTGAGGCTGACAGTGTGTTTTGGTCATCCTGGTGTCCCCAGCACCTGGTACTATGCCTGATGCATAGCAGGTCCTCAAAACTGCATGCAGAATTGATTTCTTTTTTCTCTCTGCAAATGAACACCCATACAGAGCCCCACCCCCACCCCCAAACAGCAGCTCTATCTGAGGCCAGGGCCCTAGACCCAAAGTCCTGCCAACTCTCCTCCCCAGTGCTCTCTAGATGTCACCTGGGGCTCAGTGTCACTGAAAACTGAAAATCCTCTCTTTACACCCATGAAGAACCCCAGGTCCAAAAGAATAATATCACTTGCCCAAGGTCTCTTAGCAATTGCAATATAATATTTTTAATAGGGCACAATGTTTTTATTATTATTTTTTTAAAGATTTTATTGGGGAATTGGGGGATGGGAACAGCGCTGGGGAATTGGGGGAAGGGGAATAAACAAGTTGCTGTCCTTTTGTTCTTCAGTCTAGTTGTGGAGGATGTTGCTTCACTGGCCCAAGTTGGCACCATCATTGCGCTCTTCCCGGGTAAAGCAGATCAGTCGCCGGCTTCTGGATGGCCGCTCATGGTAGCCTATGGCAACCCACTGCAGCAGGGGGTGCAGCCTACGCTGTCGCCGGCGACTCACAGCAGCCCAGCTCCAAGTTGAGCTGTTGTTCAGCATCTTAGCTGTAGAGGGCAGTGTCACTGGCCCTCATCTGGGGGATCCGAACTGGGGCCCTCTGGTGTCCCAAGCCAGCTCTTAACTAATGTGCCACTCAGCCGGCCCAGGGCACAATGTTTTTAAATGGAAGGGTATCTAGTCACCCCTACCGGAAACATAGCTTATTTCAGGGGAAAATGCTTAATGTTGGCAGGTCTAATGGAAGCTTTCCTTTATCTGACCACCAATTACACCACACCCTCAGGACTCCTGGGATTTCGTAGGCAAGACCAAAAGTTCCCATTGATGCAAATCTATTTATGAAGATGACCAGGAATTTTTTTAGGGACTGGATATGTTTTTGATTATGGATCATTTTTAGGTCCATTCTCTACTATGTGATCTAAGGCTCTAACAATTTTTAAAAGAAAAGCTCAGCTCCTCAAACCACTTAATTCCTTCACATGTTTTAATGTTTTAATATTAAACAACTTTACTAGCACATCAAAGGCGGGTTTTAAAGAAACCATGCCAACCTATAACCCTTCCATCATTCTCTGTGTCCTCTTAAACTCTTTTAATCACAGATCCATACTCTGTGCCTATATAAGTATTTCATTAAAAGGAATTACTGCTAGTGTAGAAGTTCCTTAGAATCCTTTTTTCTTTACAAAATAAATAAATAAATAAATAAACACTTATAGTGCAAGTCACTGCCATGTTTCTGATAAATATCACAGCAAAAACAAAATTCTGGGGTCTGGGACATTTAGGGCAATTTTTTCTAGTCTGTTGCCCTCAATAACTCTTCCAACACGTTCCACATCCCTAAAGTTAATAGGACGCATACAAAGGAGAACAGGTGCTTTACTTCATTCCACCTGGCCTAGCAAACTCTCCTCCCGAAGTTTGCAATAGTTGCTTACGGCTGAAGCGTTTAAGTCAATATTTTTCAGCAAGTAAAATAACATCTCCCATCGTTGGTCTAGCATAGTGGCTCTTACCTCCGCTTAACCAGAGATCACAGAGGAGGGAGGAAAAGTTTGAAAAAGGCTGCTGCTGGGTCCTGGTCCTGCACCATTAGCCTCTCTAAGGATGAAACCCCAGCGCCACCATTTTCCAGCACTCCCCAGGAACTTGTAATGCACAAATGGGACTCAGGACTAGGCTAGGATAACACATTAGTCAAAGGAAGCCCCTGGGACATCTGATCTGGAAGGGAAGAACCCATTGTAATTAAATAAAAGAGCAGATGTAAAGCTACCTACCAGTGCCTGCTACCCAGAAGACATTTAATAAGTGTTAATTAAACAAAAAGATATATAACTCAAGTAATTACTCCTCCTCCTGCGTGAATTCATCTTGTAATTTTATGGGCTTGTTTACCATTTGCTGGTTTTGCTTAGCCATGATTCATTCTATCCGTTAACAAAATTAGAAATGTATACCCATAATCCTGTTCGATTACAAGAGCTCTGCAATATTTCCAACAATCCTTAATCACTTATTTAATGAAATTTTCTCCCAGAACAGTGGCTAATATGCACTAAATACTCAATAAATGTTAGCTATTCATAATAATTATTCCATAGTATCATGATCTACTACTTATAAATTTTAAAAAATGTTTTTAATGTAGTCCTTGCAACTCTACGCCCAAGTGAAACATCTGCCTTTAACCTTAAGAATTTTCAGGTATTTTAGGGGAAAGGAAGAGGCTAGTTGGTAGGGTAGTTAACATATTGGTAAATATTCAAAATAAATATTTTGAAGTTTTAACCAATCATTTCTTTCAACTAACAACATTAATTATTGTTGCGTACTATCTAATAAGTGGTCTTCTTTCTTTTTCAACAAGTCTGGTTCAGCATACCATTGATTTAAAAAACATAAGATGAAGGTGAGTGAGGAGGAGGTGGAGGAGGTGGGAAAAGAACTGTTGTGTATTGAGGAGCCACAGCGCCAGACTTAATACCACCTCAGTTACTTAACCCTGTGATCTCGCCCTACGCTTCTTAAAGTGAAGAAATGGAGAGAAGCTGATTCACAGATGAGCAAGGTAAAGATGGTGTTTTTCAAAGAACGGAGAACCAATTATCAAACACTCAAGTATAAGGATGTGCCGCCTTTAAAGACATACCACTATTTACTTGAAGAAGTGGCATCGGTAAAGGTCTTGAATATTACTTCTGGGTATCTGGTCTACCGCCTGATTTTATAAGTGAGAGAATCTGAAGCATGGAAGGAGAGGAACTTGCCTGGGGTCAGACCATCAGATCACAGCAGAATCAGGACCAGCTACCAAGCTGCCCAACTCCTAACTACCCAGGGACGATCACTTAGCTTCCTCCCACTTCCAAAGCTCTTCACCTGGTTGACTGCTTTCCAGGTGTCCACTCTCAATTCAGGTGGACCCCATCAGGGAGACTTCAGTCTAGATGAGGGCCCCTGCTGGGTACATTGTACCCCAGTCCTCCCCTTTTTCAGAGCTCGCCTCCAACTCTACCCGAATGATGCCATCTCTTATTCAACTAGCTTCTCCCCTGACCTTTGAGTGACTCTTTATTAAACCCTTTGTGTCCTGGACCTGAGCACAGGAGTGACACCTATATGAAAACTGTGAACAGAGGGTCCAACTCACCCCAGGTTACAGGGAATTTCCCAGCTTTCGCAAAGCCAGTCCCAGGGAAAGCCAGGATGGCTGGTCTCTCAAGTTATGGACACTAACAGGGTCACATAGCCTGCTCACAACTTCCCTTCCTCAGCCATACAGGCCTGGCCCCAGAGCCCTAGCCGTGCCACGTGTTCACTCTGGCTCAGCGATGTCCAATATAACTTTCTGCATGAATAGAAGTGTTCTGTATTTGCAATGTCCAATACAGCAGCACCAGGCGCCACGTGGCTACTGAACGCCTCAGCTCTGGCTAGTACAACTGAGTTTATTTCATTTTAATTAATTTGAATAGCCCCATGTGGCTAGTGGCTACCATACCAGACAGCGCAGCTCTGGCTTTACCAATACCGAACCATGCTCCCCCTCTGTGTACAAGGATGAGCTTCGGAGTCAAGAGCGAGACCCAAATCCTGACCCAGTCATTTGCTAATGTGTCCCCAACTGCTCCGGGACGCTTGCTTCTTCAACTAGTACCCTTAGAAATTTATTATGAGACAATGTTCGGAAAATAGCTGGCCCTTAGCAGAGCTTCAAGAAATAGGATTCCTGGGCCGGACGAGGGGCGCGATGGTTAAGAGCTGTCTTGGGACGCCAGAGGGCCCCGGTTCGGATCCCACATATGAGGGCCAGTGACACTGCCCTCCACAGCTAAGATGCTGAACAACAGCTAAACCTGGAGCTGAGCTGCCAAGAGTCGCCAGCAACGGCGTAGGCTGCAGCCCCTGCGGCAGTGGGTTGCCATGGGCTACTGTGTGTAGCCAGCAGCCAGCGTGAGCGGCCAGCAGCCGCAGTGAGCGGCCGTCCAGAAGCCAGCGACTGATCTGCCTCGCCCGTGAAGAGCGCAATGATGGTGCCAACATGGGCCAGTGAAGCAACATCCTCCACAACTAGACTGAAGAACAAAAGGACAGCAACTTATCTGTTCCCCTTCCCCCAATTCCCCAGCACTGTTCCCAACCCCTCAATTCCCCAATAAAAATCTTAAAAAAAAAAAGAAATAGGATTCCTTTAGAAGCAGCTAAACCAAGTCTATGTAAAAAATGCTGAAAAACAAACTGATTCTGAACTGAAAAGAGTGCCCCCACCAGGTTTCAATCCTGATCTTAAACTGCCCTGGTTGTCCAGGTGGGCTCACCACCCTCGCTGCCTTGATTTCGGTCCCAGGCCTGCAGCGACGGGTCACTGAGTTCTATCAGAAGATGCCAAGGGGCAGGCTGAGGCAGAGGGGGGAGGGGGCGTATTGGGTCACTAGGGGATGCCGTGCCAGGTCGCGTGAGCAGGGAGGCTGCAGAAGCCAGGGTTCCCTGCTGCGCTAACAGGCGCGCGCTCCTCGCCGCCACCGGCACCCACACCCAGGGTTGACGCGGGGCGCACTGGGGGCCGCCTGGGAGCGCTCCCTGAGATGCGTGGAGGCCTGCGCATCTGCACAGGACTCCGCCCCGCTCCCTCCTGCGGGGGCCAGGATGCTGCGAGAAGGAAGGAGCGGCTGCGCACGCAGCCCCCTGCGGCAGATCCTCTCCGGAGCCTCTTCCGGCCCTAATGAATTCATCTCCTGGGCAGGAATGGGCGGTGGGTCCCAGGAGAAGCAAGATGCGGATCAGAATCAGAATCACCCGGGGAGCTTTTTCAAAACAGCCTTCCCCAGAACTGGGAATCGGGGTTTGCAGAAAGCTCCCAGGTGACTATGTTGCACAGCTGGGGACCCGGGATTTTCCCTCTGAATGCTTAGGAGGTGATTCTGACGAGCAGCAGGGGGTGGGGGTGGGGGTGGAAGGGCACAGGTAGAGAGAAGCTGTAGGGGGACTGGAGGAAGAAGTCCCCTTGTTAATTCCCTCCCTCTGGCTGCAAGGACAACAATCAGATGGCTGCGGGGCCCTGAAGCCAGAGCTGGGACTCCAGCAGCTCCCCACCCCCCACACACACTGGCAAAGCACCTTTCGGTTCATCAGGAACTTCCGGTCCAATGTTTGATGTGCTGCAATGGTGGGGAGGGCCCTTCCCCACGAACCCCTGAGCACCCAAAGGCAGAACCCTAATCCATGTACCTCTGTGTCCTGGTGTCCCACGGCTGGTGCTGACACCAAGGAAGCCCATAAGAAACCCTATTCTTGTGGTTGTTACCTTCATTTCACTAAAAGGGAAACCAGCTCCTAGAGATGGTATGACTCAGCCAAGGCCCCGTGACGCTGCGGGCAGGGCTGGGACAGGAACTCTGGGCTCCTGGGTTCATTCTCTTCCCCATGCCCCAGGCTGCTGACCATGGCCTCCCCCACTCTTACCTTCCCCCCCTCCTTTTCCTCTTGTCTTACAGCCAGTATGCAGGCTCTACCAGTCAGGATAAAACCTCATTTAATATTCGAAGGCTCTCATTTACAGGGCCCCACCTATTCTCAAATACAGTGGGAGGGGCCTTCTAAGAACACCTTTGGGCACTCCACAGGGGAGGGGTTTTTGCACACGTTGGAGCCTGACACACGCAGGTTGCCATGTGACCGCTGGGTGATCTTGGGTATGTTCCATAACCTCTCTGGGCTCAGCTTTCTCAGCTGTGAAATGGGAGTGACCATATGTCATTAAAGATGGTGAGGATATTGAGAGCAGTCAAAAACATCAATGGGCTGGGTGCCACGGCCAGCCAGCAGAGTCCTAACACGCGGCGGATATTATTTGGGTGGCAGGCACCATCCTTATTGCCACAAAAACATCCCAAGTGTGCACCCTCTTGCCTCATTCACCCCCTTCTCTCCCCACAGGCCACCCCGCGCCAGCGGACCCACCCCGCTGCCCCTTGCCTGGCCTCTCCTCATGGGTGCCTGGACCACCCTGGAGGACCAGGTGACTGATGATGTGGCTGGAGGCACCATATGTCGCCCCCACCCCCACCCCCACCCCCCGGGCCTCCAGAAATAACAAACAAGAAGTAAATTTTTCTATTCCTCATTCCAGACTTCCTTAATTAAAATCAAATATTTGCACACTCTCCAAGGCCTATAAACCTGAACAGCTCACAGGGAAAAAAAAAAAAAAAAAGCTCAGGTGCAGAAAGAGAGAGTGTGAGCAGAGGTGGCCTCGTCAAACCTCAGAGGAACACCCTGGAACAACTGCACAGAGCCTGCCGACAGCTTGGGCTGAGCTGGGGAAAGCCACCATTTCCAGAGCAGTCTCCCCTGCTTTTCTCATTCGACCTCCTCAAAAATCAATGGCGCATTCACTCTGTGAAAGGCCCACTGAAAATCATTTGAGGGCGTGAGTGTGAGCAGGGGCCGGGACAGATGGAAGTGAGGGACATTCTACTTCAGCCCCACCCTGCAAGCTGCTTTCAAACCAGCAGGAAGTGCTGCTTCACACCAGTATGGCTGCACCACTTGTGAACACACTGAAATACTTCAGACAGGTTGGGAAATAATTGCTGTGCAGGGCCCTCTCCCTGAGTGGCTCTCCTCCAAGCCTGCCAGACCTCCCCCAGGACCCAGCAAGGAAAGTGTTACCGGCAGGCACTGTGGAGGCTTCCAGAAAGCACCCTAAGGGGTGGCCAATGTTAAACATTCTGACCACAGCCCCGGGGCACGGGTAAGGGGCATGAAGAATGCAAACAAAATTCTGAGGGATTCCGAAGAGGGACAAAGCCTCAATAAATGTTTGCTGGAGGGACAGGGAGAGGAGGAGAGAGGCTGATTCACGTGGCAGTGGCACCAAGGGACAAGCCACAGAACCGCCACACCTCCCTCCCTCCAGGCCGCTCACTCCATCCAGTTCGGGTCACCACTGCAGCCTCCCTCACTGGACAAAAGGCACTCAGCACTGAGCTCCCTGTGGTGCACCGCTGATGGCTCGCCTGCCCGGCTTCCATGCCCCTCCTAGCAATGGCACCCAGTTTTCCTACAGAGCATCCTCAACCCTCCCCCTCAGGTGCTTCAGGGGCCAGCATGTCACCTTAGGGGAGGGCAGTCGGCACAGAACCTTGAACAGGCATGTGACCCTAAGTGGCCATAAGAGTCCTCTTGAGGTTCAAGAATGGGCGTGTGACCCTAACTGGCCAATAACAGCCTTTCCTAGCACTTGAGCAGAAGCCACTGGAGGGGGATACCTTCCCCCGCACCCCACAGGGCAGTCAACATGAGAGCATGTAAGCCTGAATGCAAGCTGCTGGCAGCCTCCTGCCATCCCAAAGGGAGAGACCACCTGAGCAATAGGCAGGGAGAAAGCACGGCCAAGAGAGGGAAGACAAACACGACAGAAGCCAGCAGGTTTCGGCCCCTGGACCAGACACGCCTGACTGTTCAATGACTTCACATAGTACATTCTTTTTCTTCAACTCAGGCTAGCTTGAGTTTGGTTTCTGCCACTTGCAACCCAGAGCACTGACTGACACCATCCTCAATGGGTTAATGAGCAACTGCTGGTTGCTACCAGGCCCCACTTCCTGCCCTGGCAGCCATCGCATCTGACTTGGTGGCTTTGATGGCATCTGGGAGGGCTGGCTCCAGGCCCCAAGCCCTCTGCTTCGAGCACACAGAGCATCGGCCTCTCATGCGGACCCCCAGACTCCAGTCCCTCACCCTCCATGCTGCCCTGGTTACCTTCTCTAACACACAAAGCCTTCAATAGCTCCGTACTGCCTACCAATGATGATGTAGACCCTTTGACACAGCTTAGAAGGCCACCACCCCCTGGCCCCTACAACCTGTGTGCTCCTCCACAGGAACCCACTAGTTCAACCACACAGACCAAGACCTCTCCCGGCCTCAGACATTCGACACGCCACCGACAGGAACAGCGTTTCTAAATGGTAGGCGTTTTTATAATCCCAGTTGACACCAGAAGCTGTTGGAGGCTGAGGGAGACCCCACATGTCCTGTAACCCACTCCCACCGACTGAGGTCAAAGCCCCCACTCCTCATAGAGGTGATGTAATTGTTGGAAGAACCTCATAAACACAGCCCCTTCCCCGTGATGAACATAAAGGTCCTCCCAGAACCTTCTAAGACCCACCTAAGACATAAAGTGGCTCTGAGTTAAGCCTTTATGATGGAAATTACAGCCTCCCCCCCTCCATTGAAAAATGGCCACCTGCATAAATTTCATCCAAAACCATACAAAAAAAGTCTATGGCTAAAACTTGTCTTGACACAGAACATACACTGACAGCATTTATCACTGCGATGTGCCGAGAGTTAATTTCAAGGTAGATTTTAGGAATCTTCTGGTACAACCTTCCCATTGTACAGACGTGGAAACGGACTCCGAGAAGTGGGATGACAGCCCAGGCTCACACAGTCAGGAGGTAGGGGAGCCAGGACAAACACCAGGTCCTCTGCTTCCCCCCCCGCCCCCCTTAACGTGTAAATAAATGTACCTGCATTTTCACGTATTTTATTACAACCCTGATTAATACGTGCTCACTGAGAAATGGAAGCCACACAGCAGTTCTGCATATATTTTCTGCTCTTTGCACATCTCACTGGGTGTCTGAAAAACGGGGTCCCTGTGTTTCCTGGCAGAGCGACCAGAGCTTTCCAGGCCTTAGACTTCATGTGGTTTCTCACCCTCTCGACTGCCCGTAAACAAGGCCAACACTGGTAGCACAGATGGTCACAGCTGCCGGTTGTGCAATGAAAGGCAGTCAGTCCCTACTTCCTCGGCGGCAGCGGGGACTATAGAAATATCTATTCTCTCCTGGGCCCAGCAAGCTGTCGTGAGGACATTCATTCACGGCTCAGTGTTGTGTTGTCTTGTTTATATCTCATTAACTTCTGAAGGAAAAGCATCTTGCAAGGTGACAGTGACTTCAGAAACCACGTAGAGCTTGAATTTCTGGCTGCTCCTTTCACTCACTCTGAGCCTCAGTGTCTTCATCTTCAAAAATGGCAATAACACCATCCCCTGAACAGAGTCCCTCAAGCTTTACTTTAGGGCTCGGCCATTCTGCTGCCCCAGGTCATCACCTCGAATTCGCCGAGTCTTTCCCCTCCTGCCGCCCATCAACTGCCCAACTTACAGCCACGATCCTCAGAGACTCAGCCCAGTCAACGCCATCCCATCCACACCCCTGCCAGTGCAGGGTCAGGCCCTAGATGGCTGCCTGCCTGCCTGTCTGGGGACTGACCGCCCCTCGGTCAGATGCCCACAAGGCCCTGTCAGCTCCGGACTCCTGCTGTCCTGCTCTCCAACCTGGTTATCCAGGTGTGGTCTGGAAGCCCTGTGGTCAAGGTTCTCCTCAAAGGCCTGAGAACCTCTGGCAGTCCCCATAACATTACTTGCTCTTTTCCTCATGGGATCACGTGGAATTTAAAGTAAGTCACTGAAGTCTCTATGGCCCTGTCCCACATGTGGTGATAAATCGAATAGGTGATGCTTGCAAGATTCCTTTCCCGATCTCGGTTCAAAATGAAGCTTGTGTTCCATTGACTGTTGTCACTGAGAAATAGAGAGGGGTCTGCTGCCCATTGAATCTGAATTAAATAACCAGACTTTCCATCTGGCTCTCATCCCTGCCAATCACAACCCCCCGGCCCCCACCATGGCAGGGTCAGGGTTCCTCACCCCACCCCTTCCAGGGAGACATCTATCATCCATCTCCAGGCTGAACCATCTGTGTCAGCTCCCAGCCCTGACTCCTGTCAGTGAGGAGCCCAGACTTGCTCAGACAAGGGAGAAAAAGCAGAACTCATAAGCGGAAGCTGGACCCGGGGCGATGGTGTGCCAGTGTGGTGCCAGACTGCTTGGGGGCAAGAACAAAGGCATGGGCAGTGACCCCCAAGGCTCGTGCAAGTGTCTTAAGACCTGAACTTCCTGCCTCATAGTTTAACATGAAAAGTGCCAATTATCAGGCCTCACCCAATGCCCAAATCCTAACTTTTGGCAAATACCCAAAACACACCTGGGGATAAGAGAATGTGGGATGCGTTAAGGATCATGGATCTGGAACCTTAACAGACTATTAATTTATTGCATTGTGGGGCTTATACTGGGGACCAGGGAGGGCACGGGAGAAGCTGCCGGAGCTGCTTAGTTCTTCAAAGCCCAGAAATTTGAGTGGCTTTTCTCCTCATCCTCACCTCCTGCTACAGCCAATGACAAGTAGTAGAAACGGTACCTCGAAAATGTTCTCCAGGTGTGCACACAGGGACACATGTGTGCCCATGCAAGGGCGTGCATACACACGTGTGTGCTCAGTCCCTTTGGCTACCCGCCATCCTTGGGTAATTAAGAGCCAGTGAAGCGGCAGCCCTCTTAAATTGCTGATAGAACGAAAAATAGTGCAGCCACTTCAGAAGACAGCTTGGCAAGAGAATGATAAATCCTGGCAAAAAGACCCAGAGAAGTGGTCAAGTTCAAGACGAGGGAGGCACTGAGGAGAGAGTGGAAGAAATGCCTTTAGTTTCCACTGACTTGACTGCCCTCCACCCTGAGTCCCCCCACGCCCTATGGTCGATTCCAAGGAAAAAGCGAAGTTTCAGGCCTGCAGAGATCTAACTCTCTTGATGTCCTGCAATTTTCATCCCATTGATTATTTTAAAAGAACCCAAAGTAAGCCTGTCCCTAGACGATCTCTGATTTGGGCAAGCACCTAAATCAATAGGTAAGGAGCCACCTTGAGGCACCACGGCCAGACCGTCCTTATCCAGGTCATGCAGGAGAGCCCCCGGGACTCCCTTCTCTAGAAGCAAGCCTGGTGCCCTGTCCGTTCACGCCTTGCGGTGATGCAGCTGAGGGCCACCTCCTCGCCTGGCTCTCAGCAGGGTCAGGGCCCTTCCCAGCACGGGAAAGGTGCATTCTCCTCCATCTCTGCTCCTAGTCTATGTTCTCCCTGGTGCCTGCCACAGTGTGGGCACACAGTTAGGTGTTCAGTAAACTCACCGATACGCAGGTGTATATATATTGTATGTACGAGTTACTTTTTTTTTCTGCATGTACATGTTTTATATCTATAAACAGGTTTTTATCTGTTGCATACCGTTGGTGTTCAAGAAATGTTTGTTTTCATATATATGTACCCATGTATAAAGCATGTTTTTGAACATAGGTGTTCGGTAAATGACTTTTCCATATATAGCTATGTATGTTTGTGAGTATATATATATATATATATATATATATATTCATATATGTACATATATATGAAGGAACAACAAGACATGGTTGAAAGGCAGGCCAGGCTGAGCAGCTGAAATGAAAACTGCAGGAGGGCAAACGTGATGTTATGCTCCACCGCACCCCCTGAGGCCTACCTAGCACAGTGCCTGCTGGCACTTAGTATGTGCTCAATAAACACTGGTTGAACGAATGAATGGTCAGCCTAGTTCCGTTCAATAGCAGTTATTGAGCAAGGACTTACAAGTGCCCATCACTGCACCAAGCTCTAGGGGCCGAGGTGAATAAACACACAGATGTGGTCTCTGCCTTCGGGGCAGAAGGTGGGACCCTAGTAAACAGGAGTGCAAACTGCATGCACTGCCTAATCAAGAGGAGGCCTTTGAAGGGAAGGGACAGGATGTGGAGGTGGACTGAAGGGAAGAGCTACGAGACTGAAACTGGGGAAGGGGGCGCTGCCTTGCAAAGACGCAGGGATACAGCATCAGGCCAAGGGAGCAGCACGCACCCAGGGCGGGAAGGGCCCAGTTCTCCAGGGAACAGAAAGAGGCTGCAGCCAGGAAGGAAGGGCAGAGAGGCAGCAGGGAGCTCAGAGGAAGGCAGGGGCGGGGTCCTCCAGACCTTGGGTTTTGTTTACTTTTTTTTTTTTTTTCATGCGGGAGCCGAACCGGCAACCTTGTTGTTAAGAGCGCATGCTCTATCCACTGAGCCATCCGGGCGGCAGCTCAGCTCAAGGTGCCGAGTTCAGTCCCAACCGCAGGTGGGCGTAGCCACCATCGAACAGGCAATCTTGTCATTAGGAGCACGTGCTCTCAACCAGCTGAGCCATCCTGCTACCCGTTGGCAGCTCAGCGGCAGCTCAGCTTGAGCGCAGCTCACTGGCCCATGTGGGAATCGAACCGGCGGCCATGTTGCTCAGAGCTCGTGCTCTTAAGCAAACTCTTAACCAACTGAGCCACTCGGCCAGCCCTTTGTTTACTTTTCAGATGACAACAGGAAGCCATTAAGGGTTTTCAGCTGAGGGATGGTACAATCTGATTTACATTTTCTAAAGATCTGTAGGGGGGCAATATGAAGAATGAATTGGAGGGGGCGAAATGTCCCCCTAGCACCTTGCCCACTTGCCAAAGAGTAAGAAGTGACCCTACTGGCCACCCTTGAACAGCACTCAGACAGATAACACGTGCCTCTGCCATCATTGATTCACGGTTTTTCACAGGCATTTAATGAGCACCTAGTATGTACTAGGCACTGTGATAAAAAATGCTGGAGACACTGAGATGAAAGGGACACAGGCCCTGTCCTCCAGGAGCCGAAAATCTCTCCTGTTCGAGAGCAGCCAGCTTTGCACAGACTGGAAGAATTCCATTCAAACCAACAGTATTGAGAGGGGAAGAGATTCAGAGCTCTGGATCCACAATGTCCTTATTTCCTCCCTTTTTATCATCTATTTGTTTATACCTTGCCTCCTTTTAAAAGAGAAATGACACAACATGCAACAAAGAAAGGATCAATGAAGATAATAAAAAGAAAAAGAAAACAACAGTGGAAACAACACAAATACTGCTTATATCTGTTGTGATTAAACATAAACGCAGCTCTGAGCTTCCCGGCAGCCACGGCAGAGGGGAATACAAGGTAAGGAGGAAGAACAACCTTGCCTCTACGGGAACACAGCTTTTCCTGGCCGTCCCTAACCTCTAAAAATCAAAAATGGGGCCTATGCTGTCGGGCAAGCCTGAGGTGACGAAGGAGGGATGACCTTGGAAAAAGGCCCCTTGAGTTCATCTTGCCCAACAGCTTCCTTTATAAATGCATCCTCACCTAGTTCTAGCTACCAAGCTAGAAATTGGCATTTCTTGATAAGCTGATCTTTCTCCCTCCCTCCCTCCCTCACATCAACTTCACACACATTAAATGAGTCAGAAGACCTATCAGTACCATCCTCAACACAGTCCTCAAGTGTATTCTCTCCTTGCACCATCGCCTAACTACTGGGTACCCAGTTTCGGAAACCGCCTCCTAAACAACCTAAAGGTGTCCCTGCCTCTAGGTTGGCTCTGTTCCACAACGTCACCAGACTGGTTTTTCTAGAAATCATGGACCTGGCTGCATTGCTCTTCCACTTACAATCCTTTCCTGCGTGGGCACCTTCTACCCTCTCCCCCTGGGCAGAAGGCCTGACCATGTCTCCTTTAGGGCAGCCCCTGGTTGACCTAAGACAAGCAGTCCCAGTGGTCTTAAGCCCTTTGTCACAGTGAGTCGTTCAAGGAAGCAGGAGCCCAGGGCTAAGCCAATCAGCACACAGCATTCTTCCCACCACGGGACTGGCCCCAGAGTATGCACAAGACCTAAGCTGGACCAACAAGAACCAGGGAAAAGAAGCAGACGTGAAGGCTGGAGCTGCTGCAGCTATGTTACCACCATGAGGGAGGCAGCCTGAGGACGGAGCTCACACAGGAGGGCAGCGCTGAGAGAACAGTGGAGAAATGAGCCACGGCCCAGGTCAAACCCTCCCTAAAGCCCACCCTAGCCTTGCACCTTTCAGTGAGACATGTTCATTCATTCCCTTTCCTAGCTGAGCTGGCTTGAGTCGAGCTTGCTGTTATCAGCCACCAGGACTACATCTATTCACCATCATCCCAACAGAAGGTACAAGCTCCTTAGCATGGTGTACAACAGAAGTCAGCAAACTACAGCTCACAGGCCAAATTAGGCTCACCACCTGTTTTTGCCGATAAAGTTTTATTGGCACACAGCCACGCCCACTCACTGATGGATTGTCTCTGGCTGCTAGGACGCCATCATGGAGGAGTACAGCAGTTGCGACAGACGCCATATGGCCTGCAAAGCCTAAAAATGTACCATCTGGTTCTTTACAGAAAACGTTTACTGCCCCAACATGCAGGTCATCCAGATTTAGGCTTCTGCCTTCCCTTCCAGGATGACCATCTACCACCCTCTGCACCCACTGTAACGCCTGTCACCTCCCTGGTTTGGTTGTGCTGGGCCCTCATTTGGCCCAGCTGACTCCTTATATCCTACTGACCTCAGCTCAGGTGTTACCTCTTCTTTGCGGGTCCCCCAGCAGGATTAGGAGCCCCTTGTGCAAACACAGGATGTTTCCCTGCCCCTATTCTCCACCGCATTGAGAAGAATTATCCAGTCATGTGCCTGTCTCCACGTTGGACGGTAAGCCCTGACCAGCCGGGTTATGGTTATCTCTGTATCACAGCGGTTCACACAATGCCTGACACACAGTCGGTGGCCCCTCAACTGCAGCAGACTCCATCTTCTGAGGAGCGTCCAAAGCAAGCTCACTGGCTTGCCATGTTGCCAAGGTCCCTATTAGGAATGGGAGCCTCAGCGACACGTGTCAGTCAGGGCGACGGATTACAGACATCAGAAGTCAGCTATGACTATTTATGGGAAAAAGGAATCTGATGAGAAAATGATAGGAAGCTCCCAGAATCGACAGACAGGCTAGAGAACCGGGCAAGGGAGGCTGGGCAGAAGGGGAATGTGGCCAAAGACATCTGCTTAGGACTCTTGCCATCGCCGCGGGACTCTCTGAAGAACCCCTGCCTGCCCCTGCATCAAGTGGCACTCAGCCCAGATTCTAAGCCACATGGCCACGCCGAGGCTATATGCTGGTGCCCCAGCAGCGGGAGGCGGGAAGAAGGAATGTCTGGTCTACTTTAGTCTCCAGAGCTCTGCCCTACACACCTGGGGTTCCCCCAGATAGGAAGGTGGGTAGGATTCTGAGCACCCCAGCTTATAGAAAGTGCCCATGAGACACACCAATTCACCAAACTGTAGAATAAAATAACTGTAGATCCACGAGCCCCATCACACCATAGATGGCCCCATAGAGTGGACTCAGAGGTTCCCAGGGTGGTGGAAGCAGGGGCGAGGCCTCTGTGTGTCTACACAGCCCCAGAGCCAAGTGTGGACAAAGAACGTGTTTCTTCATCTCTCACCACAGAGAGCAAGTGTCAAGCAGAACCTCAAGCATCTGTTATTGCAAAATGTCTACAGTAGTAGCAAAAGGTCACTTCCAGAAGCATCCTTCCTTCCTGCCCCATAAACATACTAGGCTTCAGCTCTGCTCTGGATAACTCAATTGCCATTATCTGCAGTGCGTTCACGCATTCACTCTGTAAACTTTCCCAAGGCCCAGATGTGCCAGGTCCCGTGCTGGGGATTGGGATACAAAGAAGAATGCGTCACCATCCCTGACTCCCAGAAGCTCAGTTGGCTGGAGGAGAAGACAAAAAGAAGTGAGTTTCGCTT
This sequence comes from Hipposideros armiger, assembly GCF_001890085.2. NCBI lineage: Eukaryota > Metazoa > Chordata > Mammalia > Chiroptera > Hipposideridae > Hipposideros > Hipposideros armiger. The sequence goes on along the minus strand of NW_017731428.1, from coordinate 36,009 downwards.
TGGGGATGGTGATTGTAGTGAAGGGTTAGAGGTTGGTGAAGTGAATGTGTGTTTCAGGCCTTTTTTAGCATTTGCCGGGCCCCA
>NW_017731428.1:19208-35206 GCF_001890085.2 Hipposideros armiger | reverse complement strand
TAGGCCCACAGCGCCTCAAGCCTCCCTACAGCACAGCACCCTGAATCATCGCTGTGTCTTTGGATCTAAATCCCCTAAGGTGAAAAACGGGCTCATCGACTCCATACACCACTGTATCCCCAGGGCGTGGCACATAGTGGCAGCAGAATGAGTATCTTGTAAGTGCCAGCGGGGTCACCTGAGAGAACACGGGGCCATCAGGAACCAAAACCAAGGGGGCAGGATAGGTAAGACTTTTAGGGTAAGAGCCTGGCATTGTCATTCTCCCCTCAGCATCGAGGATCTCAGAGAGCTTGGGTGACCAAACCATCCTGGCTAATAAAAGCAGCTGGGCCTCTAATCCCACTCTCTTCATGGCGATTTCCATTCCGACCCCACACCCAGGGCAACTTCTGGCTCCCCCTCTCCCCAGGGACCTCAGAATTCGGTCTGCCTTCTTCCTGTGACCAACTTACTGTTGGGGACCTAATGTAATCTGTACCTTCCCCTTGGGGTATTTTTGTAAGATACCCTTGATGATAGAAGCCTGCGATTAAAACAGAGAAATGGGTTCCTAATAATAAAACATTGGGTAGTCACTTACTCATTAAACCAATATTTCCTGAGCACCTATGGTACGTTCCCTTCTAGGAGCAAAGAAGCTGGAGTGAACACAGGTACTGTCACCGCCCTCTAAGGTCTAATCACGAAACAGTGTCACTAAAAGGCGGTGTCACTTTGATGGATGGTGGGTGGGTGGGTAGGTGGGTGGATGGATGGATGGATGGATGGATGGATGGATGGATGGATGGGTAAATTGCAGGTAATGTCAACGTATAACTTCTGCAGACTCAGGACACATGGTCTGTTGCGGGGTAGGAGTGGGGAGACCACACAATTCGTCACCCACAGGTCACTCTATTAGCTAATGGGGGATCCCCTGCCTCTCCTTACTCTTCTTTCAACATCCACAGCGCATGCGAAATAGAGAGAGCGAGGCTCCTTTTCCGGCCATTGCTGGCTTCCTAATTAAAGTCAAGGATTTGTGTTTACGGAGCGTGTATAAAAAAAGACCCCAGAAAAAGGTGTTTAAGAAAAGGCAGATGACATGTGGGTAAGGACTAGCTAATAAAAACAGGGGGAAACACTGGGCATTTTCAACCATGCCTGTGATTAAACAAACTTGCAGGAAAGATGCCGTGTGAGCCAAAGCATGCGAATGTGTGCCGGGCCTGAGTTGCCAGGGTAAAATGTAAACCATAGCTTCCTGCAGAATTAATTGGTCCCCAGTGAGAGATCCAGGCTAAGTTCTTCTGGACCGTCCAGCTAATGTGGTTTTCCCTCCCTGCTCCTCCCACTAGGTTGTCACATAGCTCATCCAGGCTGCATTTCAAAGTCCCGTGGACTTGTGGATGAGCTGGGGACAGCCTTCCAAGGAGGAACCTGCCCTCGGGCGAAAAGAGGCCCCTAATGAAGCATCAGAAGCCGAGGCACCCCCCCCCCTTCTAGAACATTCCCTGTAACTGGCCAAAGTCCCTTCCAATGGCAATTTCCTGTAAACTACACTCTTCCTCCGTCCGGGCAGAAACCTGGGGTGAGAAGTGGCTCGCTTTTGAAATATGGGAAAGAGTCTGGCCTGAATTTGAACATGAGTGGCAAAGATGGCAAGGAGCCCCAAGGACCCCCCAGGGTCCCCCCAGATGACTTTCCAGAGATCAAAGGGGGGAAGTGAGGGGTGACGCCCAGGGCCAGCCTTAATGAAACCCTAATGAATGAGTTTCCACAATTAAAGACAACAATGGGAGGGCAAGCGTGAGGCCCAGGAAACAGTCGATGTCTTTGATTAAACACTGATGAAATTCCCCATCACTGCTTTAATCTGGTTGCCCCGGGGAGTTTCACTGGCTTTGCAATGTTTTCAAAGAAAACGATCTTGAATATACATTATTCCCCAAGCCACTAAAAAGAGAGACTGGCCCTCCTGCCTCCTCCACGCCTCGAAGCAGGCAGCCGTATCCCAGATGAGTTTTTTAACATCAGACAATAGCAACCTAGGCTCCTTCTTACCAGGTGTGCACTCTGCAGGTCCCACTCCGATATCACAATCTGGGTTTACCAGTGGCTTTCTGCACTTGAGGCCAAAGCCAGTATCCTTGAGCTGGGACCCATCTCACAATGCTGAGGCCCCGGTTAAACATCAAAGCCCTCTCTGGAAACTCACTTGGTTTTCATATCTGAGTCAGTCTATCCTGAGGCAACTCTAAGCCAGCCTGTATTCTGAGCCATTCTGGGTATAAACGATCAGGAACAAAACACACTGACAGACAGCTCCTCGCTGAGTCAATCCACCCATTCACACTTCGCATTTCCTTGAATGCTGGCCTGCCTGCCTGGTTTTTGTATATGCTGTTCCCCTTTGTCTGAAATGCTGTTCCCAGCATTGGCCTTCGGAATTCAGTGGAAACTGTCACCTTCTCTATAAAGCCTTCCCCAGCTCCTCCTGACAGAGTTCAGTTCAACACGTCCTGAGTGTGTGAGCCTGGCCCAGCCCTGTACTCAGCTAGATGTGCAGAGGGAAGAAACTTCTGTGTCTGGCTGGAGACCCTCCAGGCTAACATCTCCAAATAACCTCTTGCTTGCAACTCTATTTTTAAAATGTTACTGTGCAAGATGTTAGATGTACAAAAAGCATATAAAGAATCACAAACTACCACTCGTACCCACAGCCCAGCTTAAGTAATAAAATACACAGTGCTCTGGGTACTCTGCCCCAATCCTATTGCTCTCCGCAATCCCCCAGGGGTAAGAACTATCTGGAATTTGGTATTTATCACTGCTGTGCATTTCTTTCCTTTTTTAAATTTTTTATTTTATTGGGGAATTGGGGGCAGGGAACAGCGTTGGGGAATTGGGGAAGGGGGACCAGCCAAGTTGTTCTTCAGTCTTCATTGTAGAGGGTGCCAGTCGCCATCTGGCTGCCCGTCGGCAGCTCGTGGCCTCTAAGCTCAAGGTGCTGTGTTCAATCTTAGTTGCGGGTGGGCATAGCCACCATCCCATGCGGGAGTCGAACCAGCAGCCTTGTTGTTAAGAGCGCACACTCTATCCACTGAGTCATCCAGGTGGCAGCTCAGCTCAAGGTGTCGAGTTCAGTCTTAGTTGCGGGTGGGCGTAGCCACCATCAGACAGACAGTCTTGCTGTTACACCAACTGAGCCATCCTGCCACCTGTTGGCAGCTCAGCGACAGCTCAGCTCGGGCACAGCGTCACTGGCCCATGTGGGAATCGAACCAGCAACCCTGTTGCTCAGAGCTCACGCTCTAAAGCCAGCTCTTAACCAACTGAGCCACTCGGCCGGCTCCTGCTATACATTTCTTTATACCTTTATTACATATGATTGTACCCCCCACAAACAAAGTACATCATTGCTTTGCAAGTTTTAAATTTTTCATAACCCGAACATTTTGCATTTTAATACAATGATTTGTTTTTATGTCTATCTCCTTCCACAGGTCAGGACCCACCCCCACCCCACCCCCCAAACAGTGGCTGCATTCTGCAAATCTCACTATCAGGGCACCAAACCCAAACCCTGGCACACAGTTCATGCTTAATGCATGCTTATAACAAATGAGGGGAAGGGAAGGTGAAAAAACATGGAGGGCTGTGTTTTCATCCACTGGACCCAAAAAGGGAGTGGGGAGAGGGGTGCAGAAGGCTTCCCCAGTGTACTGTATCTGCAATACAGTCCTCCAAAGGCCTCTGACAATCCTTAGAGTCTGAAGGTGCATGGGACCCAAGCGAGACCCTGCCCAGAGCTGGCTGAAGGGAAGCACAGCATTAACTGTGAGAACCAGAACTCCCAGTGTGTACCCAGCACACAGGAGGGGCTCTGGATGCGTGTGGTGAGCGACCATTTCCACAGATGAGAAAAACGAGAGGCAGGACAAGGAAGTGTGCTTGGTCCAGGGGAGACCCAACGTGGGGACTATCTAAGAGAGAGTAACAGAGTCCTCACTGATGGGGGCCAGGAAAGCGGGGGGCAATGTCTCCTTTCCTTCAGCTCCAGCTCCTACAGCCGAAGCTGCCCTCTCACTTCTAGCTCCTGAAATAGATGCCCCAGGTAGCTTCCAGGGTCTTTGGAGGAACCCCAGTGAGCTTCATACAAATGAGACGGGTGGGGTGGGGTAGGGACAAGGACGAGGGAGGACAGTTTGTGTGGTCACCCAGAGAACAGGCTCATTTGGAGAACACAGAATAAAGGAGAGATAAGGCCTCAGTAAATGCCTTTTTTCATGAATTGGGCTGTTGCTTTTGACTTTTGAATTCTCTGTCTTCCTGAAGAGCATCTGTCCACCAGGTGGAGGTTAGGAATTGCGGAGGCTAAGAAAATAAGGCCCACTTCTGGCCCTGACCAGCTGTGCAGCCTTGGGCAAGTCACTCGGCCTCTCTGGGCTTCAATTTTCTGAAAGAGTCATGCACTCCTTGGAGCAAGGCTGACCGTGAACCTGACCTGTGGACCTAAAACAGAAAAACACCCAGCACCCGGGCTGGGGGATGTTCAGTGGACTGAGGCTGCGGTGTAAACACAAAGCACACTATGGATATAAGGCGTTGTTATTAGGCTTTATTTTCTATCAGATAAGCCATATAAGCCCCTTTCTGACTTTTTCTCTCTCCCCGCCACACTTTTTTTTTTTTAAAGATTCAAGACATAGTGTTTGGTCAAGGCTAAGGAGAACAGAGAGCCAGGAAGCTCATCTTTAATTCATCACCAACAATACTCAGCTCGGCTCAAACTTGCCAAAATGCTTTCTTCCAGCACATCTATTCATAGACGTCTGTTCCTAGAGTTAGTTCTCAATTATTCACTGGAACAGAGGCATTGTCCCATGCTCTGAGCATGAGTGGGGGAGGGAGGGAACGGCAGGGAAGGAAGGGGGCACAGGAGAACAGGGGCAGCCTTAGAAAAGACCCCCCTACCCCAGGGAGCAGCCACACCCTTCTGGGAGGGCACAGGATGACAGAGCCCTCAGGGTATGGTCATTTGGGAGAGGCAGGTGGGAGGAGGCAGATGTGCCACTGAGGGCCGCCCATGTCCCGAGCTTCGCCCTCTGACCGCCTAAGGAAAGGAGGCTCAGTGAAGTGACGTGACGTGACATGCTCAAAGCCAAGGACAGAGCTGGGTACACATTGCAGGGGCGAGTCCCATGGGTCCCTGCAGCCCTTGCGAGCAGGTGACACCCACACCCTCGGCTAATTAAAACCCTGGAGCTGCCTTTTACCAGCTTTGCTTTACACCGGATGGGCTGACTGCCAGCAAGGATGTGCTGTGCTGAACGCCATCTCCCCTCCAGGTGGTGATAAGGCCTAAATGAGATGATGCCCTCCACGGGAAACCTCTGTCATTAGCAGCTTTCTCACTCTGTGTTCCGGCCCTTCATTTTCCTCCTCTGCCCCTCGAAACTTCAGGGGGGCGGGGCATGCATGACTCAGCCAGGGCAGCCCAGGCCCCTGCTCAGGCAGCAAACAGTCCCGGCAGCTTCATTTCTGCCTTGATTATCCAGAGCATGACTGACTACTTTGCATATCACTTCCTCTAGAAGGTCAGACAGCCCAGATGCTGGACAGGAGAACAGAGAGGGGAGGGAATGGGGGGAAATAAAAGGGATGTTCTCTACACTCAATAAATGCCATTTGAGATGCTAAAAACGGGTTCCTCTTTCGTATCTAATCATAGAAACACGTGTATACACACATCCAAAGCATGAATCCCAGCATCTGAAATATTTTAAAGTCCGGCAATTTCAATTTTCCACCCAGAGCAGAAAATGAATTCCTACCCTCCCTTCATCAAACGTACATTGGGCCCCAACGTAGCAGGGAGGCACCCTTTGGGGTTTTGTGCCTTCCTTAAAAAAGTGGCTGGATAGTTTTGAATCAGAACCCCTCCCAAATGCAGGCAAAGCTGCATGACAGACACAGAACACGAGAGAAAATGGCATTTTAAATGCCACAGAGACTGAAAATTGGCGATCCCTTAAATGGTTGCAGCTCAGCCACTCATCGAAGGGCCGTCTTACAGGTTTCTGAGAAGGCAGACGCATCCATTTGTCTCTGTCCCCTGTGTGCTGCCACTGAGCATAGGTCAAGAGGTCCCTCTCCTCCACAGAGGTCAAATGCAGGAGGATTTGGGGTGTGGGTGGGGAGGAGCCCCAACAGCTGTGGACCTAAGGTTCCCTATCTTCCACTGGGAATACATGGGAGAGCTGCTCCCCCACTGAACTGGAAATTCACTTCCGCTTTGACACTTACCTCGACAACGTCACTCAAACAGAAAACATTTTGCTATGGTTCATCGGTAGCTGTCACTCATCTTACCTTTCCCTGCAAATAATGTCCCTATAACTTGAAGAGAGTTACTGGTATTAGGGTCTCTCTAGACGCTCTTCACCCCAACAGCTCTTCACCTGGCGGGAGTGTTGTGATTCTAGAAAAGTCACATGACCTCTCTCTGACCCCAGGTTACCTCATTTATCGAATGGTGACAATGTCTTCCCATAGGCCTAGCAGGGTCTGGTCCACCCATGGCAATTATTATATTCAAGAATTGCTAGCTATCTTTCTCTAGTCATCCTATACTCCTATTTATCAGGCTGGTTAGCATTTTAACCTCAGGAATGCCCAGATCTAAGTTTTAGTAATTGGTCTGTGTTGTTGTACACCATTTATGAACTGATCTAAACTTTAGTTCCTTTCTTTCCCTGGAAACAGCAGAGTTCTAGGTTTCTTTGAAGAGTAGATAGATGAGGACAGAAGAGGGGAAGGGAGTAAAAGTCACAGAACCACATTATAGAAAACGAGTAAAAGAGAGAAACGAAAAGAAAATCATCCACGTTCTTGTCCCCAGACCACAATCTCTGACACCATTTTGCTGTGTATTTCCTTCCAAGCTGCTATCCTGCAAATGACTGCTTTCTCAGTTTCCCCCTAGCCTCTTTGGCCCTCACTTTGAGTGGAGACAGCAAAACCGATTCAAGTATTCTGTTATTGTCAGACACTTAGGTTATTTCCAATTCCTTTTGTTATTATAAAAAGAAGTGACTGAAGATCTATGTGCAATAATGCATCATCCGTATGTTTATTGTTTCCTGAGGAGAGCTTCCCAGAGTGGGTTCGCTGGCTCAAGGCTTACAGACACCTTCCTGGCTCTCGACATAAATTGCCAGGATTGCCCAGAAGGCGTCTTTGTAGGACCCCCGTTGGCCACCAGTGAGAAGATACAGGTGACTTTATAGGGGTGACTCCTTTCACAGGCATCACAGGGTGGGGACAAGCGCACTTGTTGGGGTTTTCTCTGGAGCAAACTCTATGGAATATTCCAGATGCTGCACATCAGCGTTTTCAAGCTTCTCTTGTTGAGCGGGGAGCGCTAATGCACAGGAGAGTCCACTTCAAGCTGGACACAAATACTCCCAATCTTCTACCCCAACAGCTATGTAACAGGATCAGGAACCAACAAGCGGGTTTCCTTTCTTTCGGTTTCAAGTGTCCGAGGTCTTGAGACAAAGATCAGTTTATCTGGAGAGATGCATTTTCCAACCACATTTCGGGTCATGATCATGGGGGCGGGGGGTTCCTAGGGAAGCAGGGGCTGGGGGGGGCACTCCCCTGTTTATTCCTCATTTATGACTTCTGCGAGGATAAAGTCAGAAATACGCAAATGTCGTCTTTCTACACTTCCCCTGCATTTCACCATCGAAACTTTGAGAAATGCTGCTTAGGAAACAGGCAGTTCCACTCGGGCCGGGGCCTCAGGGAGGTGGGCCGTCTCCAAAGTCCAGAGTCCCCAGTGGGCTCAGGAGGTCCTTTCAGATCAACTCCAGGAAGGGGCATTCGGCCACAGGTGTGCCACAGGCAGGATCAAAGAGAGTCATGAAGGTCCTAAATAAATCCAGGAGTGTTGTGACCAAAGAGACTACTTTTATTCAAAAAAAAAATGGAGTTAGGCCTCACCAGGCCCCGAGAGGCTGCATTCTTCCCATTCACTGGGTCCCCGACACTGGACAGCTGGACCCCCCCCCCAAAAAAAATTCTCTCCAAAGTTAATCACACTCAAGCAGGGGAGACCCCTGGAATAATTGCACATGTAATATATGTCACCCACCGGCTGGGTCAGGACAACTGCACCAGTGTGTCACAACATACAATGGGATTACATACCATGCTCATTTCATTTAGCTATTTCGACTATACTCAGAGGACCAAAGGCTTTTTGTTTTAATTTCAGAAACTTTACATCAATGGACAAGTGCATTTTGCCTGTTTTATTTATCTGAATGTGTTTTATCTGGGGGGTTATTGTACATTGTACGCTATTGTGTATCGTACACCACTGTTTACCCATATGCCACGCATTTACACACATGGGTCCCTGCACAGCACCACATATATAAAACCATGTGTATGCAAACACTCCTTCCTGCAAGGGCGAATCCAGAGGTTGCCCAGAATCATTCTCACGACACATTTTTTCCCTTCTGTGCTGACTTCTGGGTTTTATGATTAAGTTGTGTCTGCAATGTAAGGTTTCGTTTCCTTTGGTGCTTTTGGGTCTTGAAGGATGTGACCATCTATTAGGTACTAGCGGAAAATCAGTCTCGGATCAGAACAGGAAAGCGGGCCTCCCAGGCTGGTGAGCACTGGAGAGGACCCCATGGTTTTATAACCCACCTCCCAGGACAGGTTGTCTGGTCCCAGATGTCACCCTCCTCATTGGGCCATGAGTTGGCTGTGTGACCCTTAGCAAGCTTTCACCTACCTGGCCTGGTCCCTCCCTTTTAATGAGTGGCCTGGATGATTTTCAAACTCATGAGTGACCCTGGGCCTCCACTGGCTGTCTGGACAGGTCCCCACCTTGGACGAGAATCAGCTTCCCGAGTGGGGTTTTTAGAAGTGACACTGTGTTTAGGTGACACTGTGTTGAGATGTGCACCTCCTCAGCCCTTTGGGTGGGTGGCCCCTGGGTCAGTCACCCCCACCTAGAAAATGATTCCTCTTTTACCGCCCAGCCTCCAACCCATACCTTACAAATTGTTTCCTGTGTGAGCGGTGGGTGAAAAACGCTGGGAAGGGCGGGACTAGGTGATCTTTTTTGCAAGGGAGGTTCAAGGTGCCCACGAAAGAAGAGGTAAAGTGGCAGGTGGGGCTGAAGCTGGCGTGGTACATTTGCACGCCAGGTCTGTTTTTTTCCTTGGCCTCTATGTCTCTGCAGTCAGTTTCCTCGCTTTAAGATGGGGATAATGGTATCTGCCTCACAGAGGTATTGTGAAGGTAAGAAATAAAACATGCAAAATACACATTGTTCACTCTCATCTCAATGAGGGAAAGTTGTGATCATTTATAGGGGAGGCCAACAAAAACACCCCAAATCACAAAAACCCACAATATGATGTTTATGGGAGGTGTGTTATTCGGGAGGCTTCTGTCTGCACCTTAAACGCCTCCACGACGGGTCAAAAACGCTGCCTCACTCACAACTCCTGCTCCCCCTTCTATCACCAGCTGTTCTCTCCTCTCTGGGGTCCATGACTCTCCCTATTATCCTATCTCCAAACCTAGTCAGAAAGTGTTTGCAATTCCTGAGTGACAAGAATGGGCCTAAAGAGGCGGGGCTTGGGTTAGTGCGAGGAAACAAACCCCAAATCCTTCCTTCTCTAAGCTGCTCAAACCCTTGGGGACTTGTGTGGGGTGGCATGGGACACAGTACTTATACCCTACATGGACCCATGACAGGGCCCAGCACTTAGTATGTTCTCACTTAATTACTGTTGTTGACTAGCAGGATGGACCTGATCCCTCCACAATGAACTGAACACTTGATAGCTATGAAGGCGTGTTTAGAAATGACTGCAAAATACCACTTGGCTGTCATTTGCAAGCCTGTTTGATCTGTATGCAAACTGGCCGGGTCTCTGGTGCCTGTGGAGCTCAGAGCAGTACACAAAACCAGAGTTCAAGGGAGCAGAGGAGACATCTTAGGATGTTATTGCCCGAGTTTCACTTCCACATCGTCTTCTGAATTGTACTTCTACTCTGGTTTTGAACAAAGCTGAGCCAGTACAGAGGCTAGCAGTAAAGGCCTCCCCTAGGATCCTCTCCACAGTCCCAGCCCCTGAGGCTATGTGGACAGGGGACTCGAATTACTGAGTATCTATTAGATACTCGGCCCTAAGCCAGGAACATTCAGATATTTTCTGACTTAAGAGCTACAACAAGCTACAAAGCAGACACTGTGATGCTGGGGGATGTTGCACAACTTGCAGAAGGCTCCAGAGCTATGGAGTCAGGTGTGAATGGAGGCTTACCTGGCCCCAAAGTCCACAAGTCTTCACCCTGCCCCCAGCCCCTTTCAAAGGAGAACCCCAGAGGGGCCAACACCAGCCTTTACTTTTTACATAAAGCCACTGTAGCAGTTTGAAATTATCTTAATGAAATACCTACCTTCCCATCAAATTCATACCCCATATCTCTGCCAGAGGGAGAGCCCTGGCCTGAAATTAGCTTCTCACCCACCGGTGGCTATGTTCTTGGAGGAGGGGTGTTTCTGCAAGAGGCTACGCTAGGAGCTTTCCTGCTTGTTACCGCATCTAGTCCTCCAAACTCCCTGGAAGGAAGTGTGATGAGCCCAGCTTTACCCTTGACAGCTCTGGTCCAGCAAGGTGCCATGATTTGCCCAAGGTCACACAGCTTTGAAATGGCAGGGCCAGGGTCCTTCAGCTCCTCAGGGTGACAGCATTTGCTGAGTGGGGGTTTAAATTCCGAAGAGCTCCAAGTGGCCTGAGACTCTATGCGGACTCTGTGAAGCCGACGAGTAAAGGATGGAGCTTTCTGACCTCTGGCTGCCAAGCCTCTCCCCATCCTTAACGCCTGTGCATATCCACACCTCGCTGTCCTTCCTCCCTACTCATCTGAGGATGCCGGTGGGGAGAGGAGGCCATCAGTCCCTGCCACGGTGTGTAATTCAAAGCTGTCGGTTATCCCATGTTGGGCCTTCTTTTTCACCGTGGCTGTAAGGGCTTAGTCCCCTGTCAAAGGAAGGGCAAGGACAGAGGTACCTTTGGAACTGGGGAAGGGCGTCCAGCCCCAGCATCCCCTTGGCCTCAGAGCCTTGCAGTCAGGATGGTAGCACTCACAGGCAGACATTGTGCAGCCGTACGAAAGGCCCGGATTAGAAGCCAGAAGACCTGGGTTCTTCTCAGGCAAGATGCTTCCCCGTCTGGGTCCCAGTCCCCTCGTCTGTTAAGAGAACTGGAAATCTAAAACCCGAAACTCTGAGCATGAGGTTCCCCCTCACTCTTTCCAGATCACCGTCACGTGCGAAGGCCTGTGGGGCCCACAGTGTTTCTCTTTCTTCGCTCCCTGCTCCGTCCCCACCGCCACCGTTCAGAGCACCCTGCCGGGCTTATTAAGCAGCTCTGGAAGCCTAAGGAGGCTGTCCCCTCTGTGTTCTCACCGTAGCTTGCTCTGGGCCTCCATCTTCTAATCATACATATTTCTGACATGGCTGTCTTCTCCACTAACGAGACAGTCAGCTGCCTCAGGAACCTCTGGTGACATATTCAGATTTGTATCCTCAGTCAGTCCAGGTCCTGAATGAATGAGGGGAGTGGGGACCTCTGAGCTCTCCCTACTCAAATTATGGACAACAAACCACGGCATCACATGGGAAAGTGTTAGACATACAGGACCTCATCCCACCCGAGGCCTCTGACTTGCAGGTCTGCAAGGGGATCCCCGAGATTTGGGGGCACACTCCAGATTGGGAAGCACTGCTACGAAATTCCTCCCAGCTCCTGACACATCCCTACCCCACATTCCTCACTTGCACCACCAAGATACCTCCCACTGGTGGGCCTTAGCAGGATGCAGGAAAACACAGCACGTCATTAACCAAAGGACATTCACCTTAGGAACCTTCTAGAAGCCTGCCACTGACTTCCATAAGCAGGATCTGAAAGGTGCACCCCCCAAGGGTGATTCCAGGCACATGTTACCCACTGGCCCTCTGAGCCTTAAGGAAGCCCAGGCAGCTTCAGTTTCCACCCTTGGTTCTGTGGATTTGGCTGCCCTCATCTTTCCACCCACCAGCCCCCATAGATGAGTGACTGTGCAGTTGCCAACCTCCAACTGCAGTGACAAGCAGGCTGGCGGCCCACCTGCCCCTCCTGGGCCCTGCGTCCATGCTCAGAACTATTCCTCCCTCATTTTCCACTTCGGACATTTATTCAACATGGAAAGAGAAAGAACCTTTCCAAAACACGTTTTCAGCTTTTTAAAAAACCCTGAAATTCCTCTACTGGCTTCAGATGATCTTAAATATTTATAAAAATCACTCTCGGCAACACTTCATTAAATAAATCTCCTCACCGACTTCCATTATTTATATATTTATGAACATGATGTCTCCTTCCCTTGGAGCAGATGGCAGCTAGTAAGTCTTTGAAAAGGAGGGGGAAAAAAAATCAATGGGAGAGCACGTAAGCCCAATGACTCCCCAATTTACTCTTCTTGACAAGCTCTGGTACACTGATCAATTCTTAGTGGGAACTGGAGCTCTGTTAGTGGAGAGACAGGATGATGGGACTGGGGTAGGGACAGAGAGAGCCTGGGGGTGGGGGAAAAGTAACCGACATTTGCTGAGCACCTACTATGTGCCATGCACTGTGCTTAGTACCTACTATGTGTCATGCACTGTGCTCCATACAACTTCTGGGTTGATCTCCACAACAACCCTTCCAGGTCGCGATTATTATTCCTCATTTGAAAGGCGAACGCCCAGAGAGAGCGAGCATCTTGCTCAAGGTCACACAGCCTGTAAGCAGCAGAACCAGGATGTGACCCCAGCCAGTCTGGCCCCAAACCCATACACATGCTGTCTCTAAAAGCAGATGAGAGGGACATGTAATTGCCATTAACCTCACGCATCCTTGGCTACAGAATTACCTTTCTTTCAATCTGCTGAGGCCAATCACCCCTTTTCAGACCATCAGACTTATCTGCCCAAGTTCTACAAAGCGACAGGAACTTGACAGGAATTTTCCATATGAGAACCTGGGGGAGTCAAGTCTCAGCTGAAAGCTGGAAGGAGTCGATGTGAACATTATGAGAAGATATGAAATGAGTGTCATAGGCTCACAAAGAACTGACTTTATAAGAGAGAGGAAAAAAAGGCCCTTTACCCTCAGAAAAGGATGAAAAACAGGATCACAGTGTTTCCTTTTTCATCAGGCCTTTATCACATGTCCCCAGTAGGGAAGGAGAAAAGAGTCAAGTCAGCCTTCCCCCTGCCCCGCTCCATTGATTTCTCTCGAGAAGCTCCAAGTTTACAAAGAGAAGTGGCTCTGGCCTTTGAGATGCTTGTACTCTAGCTGAGAAGACAGCGCTTATTACTGTTGATGATGATGATAACAGTCAGTGGTGATGATGGCCGTTCATCTGGGGCCTGTGCTCAGTAAGGGCTTCACTCACGCTCACAAAGAGCAAAACAACCCCACGATACATCGTCCCGTTTTACAGGTGAGAATACTGAGGCTCTGAGCATGGAGAAACTCGGTGACATGCACACAGCAGAAGAAGGAGGTGTGACTGTGGATCTGGTCCTCTTACTAGGAACCTTGTGAAACGGACGGGGTGGAGAAGGAGCCGTTCACAGATGAGGAAAACAGGGTTATGAGAGGGTGGTGACCTCGCTAAGGCTTCCTGACCAGCCTTAAAATCGCAAGTCTGACTTTAAATCTGATTTTCCACTGACATGACACTGACTCCACAAGGCTCGCTGGAAGACGGTTTCGTTAAAAAATGGCCAAGTCCCAGACCACCAAAGCCACAGGAAGGTGGTCTCTTAAGTCTAGGAGATAGCGGTAATGCTGAGCCTGAGGCCACCACCTCCTGACACTGGCCTCCCCTCCTGTCATGGTCCCTGGAGCCTCAGGTAAGAGCTGGCAGAAACTGGGACTGCACAATGGGTAATCTAGACACACGTAGGAGCAACCACCAGAGAACAATTCCAAGGTCACCTACAGACCAGTGCATTGACCTTGAGGTGGAGACAGAATGTACCTTCATAAAGAGCGATAGGGAAACCCATGGCTCTTTTGTTCTTTCTGTCAAAAAAACATGTACCGCGCATCTAGCGTATGTCAGACAGCCTGCCAGGTGCCAGGGAAACACAAAGGCTGTTCACAGGGGAGCAAAGTCTACAGGAAGGAGACTGAATCTGCCACTTACGGGCTGAAGGTCTTGGGCCAAGTCCTACGTTCTAAGTCTTGCCAAATGAGAATAAGCTCCCATAGGTAACCATGGCCACTCCAACTACTAAAAATGAATCTGCAAGGGCCGAAACTACAGCTGGCCATGGCAGAGAGGTACCTGCCGTTGTCTCTTAAAATGACAGTAGCACTCAGGCTCATCTCCTGCCCTCCAGATGTGAAAAAACCCAGCTAAGAATCCTAAGAGAGGCACACAGACACCTTTGGGAGCTGAGAAAGCTGGAGAAGGGACGGCTGTCAGAGAAAGCAAAATTACTCGAAAATTTCCCAAAGAGAAGGGCGGAAAGGTGTACTGGGCCTTGATCTGAAGGCCATTTCCAAGTGCCCCTCCGCATTAAGGCACCCCAGCCTCCTGCAGCACACACACTCTGCTCGCCCCACATGCCGAAAGTCTATTAAGGATCTAGAAAATGCAAATTACAATGTGCCTCCCCAGGAAGAAACCCCAGGCCTGCTGACCACTTCTGCATGCCCCACCAAGAGAGAAAACCCACCTTCTCTCCAGCTTCCTCCTGGTTTACAGGAAGCCCCAGGCCTGGGAAGTCAGCCCAGCTGTCAGCCCTGGCGGCCCGCCTGGGCCAGTCATCTGGCGGTGACAATCAAAACGATGCTTCCTTTTCATTTCCACCCAATGCAATCTTCCAAGAACGGGAGAGGCTCAAGTCAGAGTTTAAGCTCCTTTTCACAAGGAGTCAATATTTTCACAAGATAATCCTCCTGGGGAAAGGGATGGACTACAGAGATCCCAGGTGGCAAAATGTGGCTCTCTGGGGATTGTGGGATGGACGTGACAGAAAGGAAACCAAACCCTGAAACCACACCCAGTCACCTCTCAAAATTCACACCCACCCATTCATTTCACAAATATCTATGGAGAGCCTCCCATGTGCCCCAGGCACCCCTTCTAGGTGGTGGGGATGCAGAAATTGAAGGCGACTGACAATGACACTTTCCATTACTGTGCGCCATCCAGGCCAGGAAATCCACACTCACTTTCTCTAGGTCCAACTCAAAGCAGCCCATTTTACAGGCAGGTGCGAAGACTCAGAGAGGGAAAGCAACTTGCCCAAGGTCACACCGTCAGTTAGTGGCAGGACCAGGAATTAAAACTAAGGTGCAAAGTCCGCGTGACACTCCCCAGGGGTGCCTGCTTCCCTCTCAGCTGCTCCCCCAAGCCGACTCCATTTCATGCAACAGGGTGGGGATCAAAGACCTTCCCCTAGGGCTCCAGCAAGGGAAGTCCTAGATTTCTCTTTCCTCCGACTCACAACACAGGACACAGGTTCGAGACTTGGTGTGAATGTGGCGTGAACAGCCCCAGGAGAGCCCCGCAGGCTACACGGGCATCGACCGTTAACACTGAACTTCCATTTAAAAATACAGATGATGAAAAGATAAAGGGCAAAGAGGAAGTGCTCCTCAAACGTAGGCGGGTGGTAACCCCAGGAGGAAGTCTTGAGACCAATGGAGAATTGTTCACCTCCTCTAGTTCCTTATTATAAGCGACTGGCCTTCCAAGCCCCCAGTGGAAGTTGGCCAGGGGGTTGCCCTGCGCCCGGGGTCAGACCCTGCGCCCTCACCTGGGATGCAGGAGGGGTCTGAGGGGGGACAGCCACCCCCAAGCCCTCCTCCCTTCGGGCGCAGGGCGCCGCCGCGCGTTCCCAGGAGCAGGGTGGACCCGGCGGCGGCCCC
>NW_017731428.1:3759-8658 GCF_001890085.2 Hipposideros armiger | reverse complement strand
ATATATATATATATATATATATATATATTACACGTTTTGAAAAGTGCAGATGTATATAGTTCTGGCTTCAGAACTATGGCACGCAAATCCTTCCAGAATTTTCCATGTATAAACCATGTATGTGTTTTCTCTTTTGACACACGGAGAATTTCCAATTTCTTCTTTCTGGCGACTGTTAGCGTTCTATGTCAGGATGCACCTTGACTTTGTAAATCAGTCCCCTGTTGGTGGCTGTTAGTTTACGCCTTAAAACATCATGTATTGGGGGTGCCCAAAAAATGTATACACGCGACTTGTATTCATCTTTTGTTATTGGTATACATTGAGTATTACAATTTTAATACAGTTTTAACCTTGCTTAAAATGTGTATACATTTTTTTGGCACCCTGTGTGTTAAGCATGTTTGTATGCTCTCTAGTCCTGTGTGTGTGTGCTTACATACTATTTTATTGGGTGGATGTGCCATTATTAACTAGTCACATGTATTTTTAAAATAACAGTGTAGTATAAATCTTTTCTTTTTCTTAGGAAAAATTCCCAAGAGTTGGAATTGTGGTCGGCACATTAATATTTTTTGTGCCTCTTATGTATTGCCAAAAAGGTTATTATCATTTAGACTGCCCCCCTCCTGGAAACTGCTTTCTTTAAGTATTGTGGGCATTGGTTTTGCCGACTCGACTCTGAGGGCCCACACAGGCACACACGGTGTCCCTGGGGCCTGACACATAGTAAAGGCCCAATAGATGCTCCTTGAAAGCAAGCAAAGCAACTGGGAAGAGGATGGGGTGTGTGTCTAAAAAGATGGGTGTCTGGGCACTGGGAGAGGCTGCCTCAAGCTGGGAGGGGGTTAGAGACCTAGAAACCTGCTAAGCACGGCTGTGATTCCTCAGGGCCACCTGAGGGCCACCTGGGGGCCTGCCTCCCTGTCTGCGTCTGGCTGCAGGCAGTCAACCGGCTGGGGGTATTTCCAGGGGGACGGGGCAAGGGCAGAGCCAAGAGCGAGCCCAGCCCGTCTGCTGCTGATCTGAGAGCTGCTGGTCGCAGAACAGGGTGGAGCTCACAGATCACAAGCGTGTCACCACAAGGGGTTTGCGGAAGCAAGCCACCTGGGCACCATCTGACCCAGACTGTCCTCTCTCTAGCTGTGTGACTTGGGGAGAGTTTCTGTGATAAACAGAATAAAGCCTAAAGCCCTCCCCCCACAAAAAAGAGTTCCATGTCCTTATCCCTGGGGCCTGCAAATGTGTCATCTTAGACAGCAAAGGGACTTTGCAGATGGGGTTAAGGATCTGGAGATGGGGAGTTTCCAGATGGGCCCAAAGTAATCACAATTAATTATAAAGGGTGCGGAGAGGGTCAACCTCAGAAAAAGGANCTCATGGGGCCCTGGTGAGAATTCAACAAGATAACGCCTCCCAAGTCCTTAGCTTGGCACACGGCACACGAGGAGGTTACCAAGGAGGTTAGCAGTCATTACTCTTGTTTCATTATCACTATGTGGAGGTAAAAGTGCACATGTAAGAACTATTCTCCTGTCACACTCATGCAAAAGGAAAAGCCCCCTGGGGGTTCTAAGAAAAATGCTCTGTAGAGAAAGTTTTGGTTATACATGCAAATGAAGACCAAGGCATGGCGAATGGCACAGGTAATCCTCGAAAGATGAATGCCACATACACTTGCACAATTTACATGTGTCTTTGACGCGTATGTTGTTTTTTTTTCAATACATTGTAAATGCTTTTCATTTCCATTTATGATTATAGGTTGCTTAAGCTACTATCAAACTATTCCTTGAGCACCAGCTTTGTTTGGATGATAGAAATGGGGCCTTTAGAAATGGCTAATGAAAAGACCTTACAATTACCTGGGGCTTTCTAGTTTATGGAGGGATTTTACACACATCTTCTTTAACCCTCAAACATCCCCTCCCCTGAGGTGAGGCAGGTACGGTTACTGCCATGTGACAGAAAAGGAAACGGCCAGTGAGTCGAAATGACGTGCCAAAGTCATCGATTCAGTAGCACAAGCTGAACTTGAACATGGTCTCTGGACTCGGCTCCATTACAGGACTTCAAGTTCACCCCTGGATACCTAGTAACCAAGTCACTGGGAGACCACCACAGCCCGATAGTGGGGATCACCAATAGGAAGAGGTTTCACCAATGAAAACAGGTTTGGGGGGGTTTTCTGGCCAAAGTTGGGGTAACAGGGACTGGATTTATCCTTCAGCCTCAAACAACTGAAAAAAAATGGAGAATATACTGTTTTTGAGACACTAAGCAGTATGCAGCAAGGACAGTGATTCCTGAGAGAGGACAGAGAAAGTCACGTCCCCAGCCTCTGCACCCCATTTGGGAATCCTTTCTAGACCAAAAGCCCAGCTCCGTGGCCACCAGCTCCCCTGGGTGTGCCTTGATTGTCCCCGCTGGAAGTGACCTCTATTGTGCCCTGTTTTCTATAGCAGTGCATCTCTCATGGTATTTACCCTTCTCTGTCACACAGTGTGGCTGTCTGGGGACCCAATGGCCAGGGAACTCCAAGTGCAAGAAGGTATCTTCCATCAGCTCACATCCCAGACCCAATACCACACAGAACAGTGTGCACAAAACATTACTGGAAAGAAGAATGAATGATTCTTTCTGTGCTCTTTATCTTTAAAAGGAAAAAAAATGCCTTTAAAAAGAGTGAGATAGGTTCCAATAATCATCATAGCCCCCCCACCCTCAACTTGATATTTTTGTTCAACTGTTTAAAAAAGTGAAACCTTGACTAGGCCACCTGATTGGTGAGAGAAAGAAGCTTCTTCCTGTAATACTATTTGTGGCAAGAACAGGGGAAGAGCAGACATTACCTTTGGAGAAATACAGCTCAGAAAAGTCACATTCTTGGCACACCAAAGCTATTTTGGAAGAACAGGAAGTAAAGCAATTCTTTCCAGCAAGTAACAGTTGGGAAAGTGACACTGGTTTAACCTCAATTCCCTCTTCTTTCGGGGAAAGAGAATCATAAGCCTGAAACACAATTTTATTTTAATAGACAAAAGTTCATTTTAAACCTTGTTGAGGAAATAAAAAGGCCTCTAAGAAATTTACCCTGGAATGACCAAGTGACACAAGTCACTGTCAAGTTATCTTGTTTCATATTCTCCATGACACTTATCAGATATCATTTATTTTGTCTCCTCCCACCAAATGTAAGCTTGAAGGAAACAGGGACCCTGTCTGTCCTGTCGCTGGCACCCAGCAGGTGCTCTGTAGGTGTTTCCTGGAAGGACGCATAAAGCCAAGCCCTTCCTGAGCCTGGACTGTTCGCATCTGTGTGCAGACTGCACTTTACGGAGAATCCCATGTACTTCCTCACCAACCGTGGGCTAAAATTGCACAAGAAGGGTAGACGAGAGAGAAAGAGGAGCAAATTGACCGAGACGGGGTTGAGCACAGAGTGGAGGAGGCGGCGAGGAGGCCATCCTGACCACAGCTTCTGTTCAGGGGGAAAAAAAAAACCAGTTTGGTTTTTCCTTTCTTTCAAGTTGTGAAAGCGTTTCGACATACTGATAGAAAGAACGCTGGTCTGTTCAGGCAGCTCTTCCCTCTTGGAATGTCCTTTCCTCTTCTTGCCACCGAACCCCGGTGTATCATATCCTTCCCTCCAGGGACCAACCCTGGTTCCACCTTCTCCACACAGCCCCTCATAGCTGGACATTATGCCATGTTTGCATCAACTCTCCTCCCTCCTCCGTCCCTCCCTGTCCTTTCCATCCTCCTCCTTTTCTCTCTGCCTCCCTCCCTTCATTCTCCCTCTTTCCCTCCCTCCCTCCCTTCACTCTCCTTTCCCCCTTTTCTGCCTCCCTTCATTCTCCTTTCCTTCCTTCCCTCCTTCTCTCCCTCCCTCCCTCCCTGCTCCAAGGCGACCACTACCCTGAGTTGGGGTTGCATCATCCTTGTGTATGCATAAACAACATGCAGAAATTTGTAGATGTTTAGAACTTCATCTANCATTTACTGAGGGCCTACTAAGTGCCAGGTTGTTCTAGGCCCTGGGGATACAGCTGGGAGCCCAAACAAAGTCCCTGCGGGGGGTGGGGTGCCGTGGGGTCAGGCAGTAAAATACCTGATGGTCTGTCTGGTAGTGCTTAGTGCTGTAAGGAAAACTAAGGGAGAGGGGGAATGACTGCTAACCTAAATGGCTCTCCAAGGACTTTCGCACAGAAATTCCCAGTCAACAAGCTCCTCCCTGTCATTCCAGTTTCGGGTATAACGGGGGACCCCATCTTTCCGCTTGTCCATAATGGCAAAGAATACACTTTTCTCCACAGAACAGCACATGCCTAGGAAACTGAGAGTCTTCCCTCTGCCCTGCTCCCAGACCTCAAGTCCATCCTATCATTTTCTTGAAATTCAACCAAATTTCTCAGGAATATCGACAATGTTCTTTAAAGCATCTCTCCACTGGCCTCCAGCAAGGCATCAAAAGAGTTACAGGAAAAGCTTTTATTGTCTCTCCACCCTCTTCCTCCAGCTATCCAGATGTGCGGAGGGTCCCGTTGGATGGTTGGGATGTGCTCAAATAATATTGAGTTGCTCTGACTTACCTGATTATAACCCATTCGTTTCTTTAACAAAGATGTCCAAAGCCCTTTTCCTGTCCAGGCCCAGTGCTAGGAGCTGAGGGGCACCCAGGTGATGTGACTTCAACAGCATTTCCGGGGGGCTCCTGGTCCTGAGGCGGAAGTGGGATGCCGTGTGACTGTATCTGCAGGAAAGCAGCATAGATGATGGTGGGTAGAGGGGACAGTGGGAGGGGCACATACTCAACCTGGAAGGGAGGGAACCAAAGAGAACAGGAGATGGAGGTCAGAAAACCCTGCCTCGAAGTTTTGAGAGGCATTTAGGAAAAGT
>NW_017731428.1:0-2910 GCF_001890085.2 Hipposideros armiger | reverse complement strand
GGTGGAGCTGGGTGTGAACCCCAGATTGTCTGGCTCCAAAGCCCAGCAGTGAGACACGCTGAGCCTCAGGTTGCTCACCTGGGAAATGGGTCTGACAATAACGACTTCATTAGGCCGTGGGGGATTGAAATAGCACATGTGTAGAACCTAGTAGTTAGTGGGACCCAGGAGAGAGCTATCACCATTATTATCAGCCCAATAATTGTTCATAATTGTACAGGGGTAAGGAACTTTCTGGCATGCTTGAGGACTGCAAACATGTTGGCGTGAATGTAACACGGGGTGTGAATGTAGGGGGTTCAGGAGCAGGGAAAAACGGGAAGGTGAGGGCAAGGTGTGGATTGCACTTAACCCTGTGCTCCTCTGAACTCAGAGGTGCCTGCAACGGGGAGTCCGACTTCTATGTGTGTGTCTCCATGCCCTGGAGAGAGTGAAGCTGAGAGGATGACTCTGGCCTCCGATCTTGGCTCATTCACTCAGGTCCTGATAGATTGGGCAAATTCAAGCTAATAGACACCTGGGAATGATGCCTGGGAAGGCTGGAGGTCACCACTGTGGTGACCTGCTCTGTTTCCCTAACAGTGGCAGGTAGAAGTCTAGTGTCTCAGTCTGTTGGGCTGCTGTAAGAGAATAGCATGGACTGGGGGGCTTCCACAACAGACATTTCTCTCTTATGGTTCTGGAGGCCTGGAAGTCCCAGATCAAGGCGCCGGCGGGTTTGGCGCCTGGTGAGGACCTGCTCCTGGTTCATAGACAGCCTTCTTCACTGTGTCCTCACATGACACAAGGGAGGAGGGAGGTCTCTGGGGTCTCTTTGACTTGGGCATCAATCCCGTTTATGAGGTCTCTGCCCTCATGGCCTCCCAAAGACCCCACCTCCCAATCACATGGGGAATTAGATCTCAATATATGAAGGGAGGTGAGTGGGGACATGCTCCATCCATAACACCCAGCAGCCTGTAAAGAGCACTGAGTAGGCGTCAGGAAGCCCTGCCTGCAATTCCCAGCTCTGCAACCCTGGGCAAGTCATTTAACTTCTGACTCCTTTCACTTCTCCATCTGTGAAACGGGAATAATAATATTATCTTCCGTTGAGAAGACTGCATGAGAGCATGAAGTTTTAATGCTTTGTAAGCTGTAAAAGGGCACGCACATTTTAGTTTCCAGCTTAGCATCCTCTTCTTCCACAGCACATACAGGCCACACATCTTTCAAGCACAGTTGCTGGCTTTTTCCATCATGCAGGCAAAAGCCCCTCAAAAATAGGCCTTTTCCTGCCGAGTGTTTGTGTTTTTTACAGGACACTGGGACTCGAGTTTTGTCCCGCTGGTTAGTATTTTGCAACTAAGCAGATTCCACAGCCCGTGTGGGTAAAAGCAAACTCAGTAACATTCTATTTACCAGGTTGTCAGGGTCCCCACACCTCCCAGCCATCCGGAACTAACAGGCTCAGAGCCAGAGCCTGCTGGAGGCTTGCTGTCCTGGACTGCCGGGGGGCCACCTGGAGGGGGCTTGCAGGTGGCTCAGGCAGTCCCTTCAGGCTGGGAAATCCTACTCTGGGAGGTGGAGAGAAAGCTGGCCCTCAGGCTGGAATGGGGAACCTAACCTGGGCACAAAGAAACTGGGCCTTCAAAACTGAGTGAGCGATGGTTTCCAGGGGCTGGGAGGAGGGGCGAATGGGGGATAGCAGCTTCATGGAGACAGGGTTTCCTTTTGGGTGATGAAAATATTCTGGACCAAGTGGAGGTGCTGGTGGCACAACATAGTGAATGTAGTAAATGCCACTGAATTATTTACTTTAAAATGGCTCACTACAGGTTAGGAGAATTTCAGCTGAATTTAAAAACAAAAAAGGGAGAAAAAGTTGGTAGTGGGAGAGCTAGTGAGAAGGACCCTTCGTGTATTTTCAGAATTCTGATATATCTACAATAGGGCTGCACAAAGGAACCAAATGTCAGGATTTTAGCAACTGTTTGCTGAAACTCCTTGTGAGCAGCCGTTTATATAAGCGATCCTTTAACAACTGTTAAGTTCAAGGAATTCATATTGAATAATGCACTTTTGGTATTGTTGTTATTATAACTCAATTTGTGTTTCTGGAGAAAAGATAAGAACATGGCACAGTGGCAACACTCAGGGTCGAGATAGAGACACCTGAATTTGAATCCTGCCTTTAGCTCTCACCCAGTGCAGGACCTTGGGAGAAATACTTAACCTCTCTGTGCCTCGTGGTTCCTCATTGTGTAATATGGGATGACAATGACGTCTACACCATAGGATTGGTGTGGGGCCCACGTTGGGCTAGCATGGTGTAATTTCACCCAGAATTGCTTAATTAATGGCTGTTGTTGTTATGACTCTGTGGTTATACAGTCTTTCAAAACACGGGCTCATGGGAAAAATGAACCAAAGGGGTTCTGGGGACTGCAGAGACCACTGCCTGGACGCTAGTGCCTTGAACCTGCCCAAACATCAGGACACCTACAGGAGGAATTTCACTTGTCTCTGGTGCACCGTGGCACACACACTGGCATACCGTACGTGGTGAAGAGGATACATGGCATGTCGCTGGTACCTTAGAAAGTGACAATGACACTGAGAGCTAGAGGGCAAAGTGAAAATAGTGCAAACGCCCTGGGATCATCACTTCGTGAGGGAGCAACTAGCCCTTCACACTCTACTAAGAGCCTAAGTCCTCAAGAAAATCTGGGAAAGGTGATTTGTTTGAGACATTGCTGTGAAAGGGTTATTTATGGGGGGAACTGCTGTAGAAATGGGTCAGCTTTTCTTGTCCAGAAAAACTCAGTTATGTGGAGGTGTGACCTGGTATCAGCGACATGGTACATTATAAGGGACAGGCATGTCCCCCTTCCTATGACACTGAAATAAAACCACTCTCTAAATTTAATA
>NW_017738676.1:0-1029 GCF_001890085.2 Hipposideros armiger | reverse complement strand
AGATCTTGAAGGAGGGGGTGGCCAGCTGATTCTGATGACTTTGTGGGAGACAGGAGTTTGCAAGTATGGGGAAAACTGAATTTGGCTGCTCCTTTGGGAACATACTGCTGCTGTAAGGGCAAAAAGCACTGCAGGACTGACTCATGGGAGCTGCAAGCAGACAGGAAGCCCCCAGAAAACAGACAGGAAGGAGCAAGTCTCTTTCTCTTCTCTAGCCTCTCAGACACCCTCTCATGTCCCTGTTGACACATCCTAACCTAGAACCACTTGAAAGGTGGTTTGAAAGTCTTGGTCCCTGCATCCAGAAGCAGGGAAGGATAGATTCAGAGCTGAGAGGCAGCAATTTAATAATGTCTGTGGTACGGTCCTGGTAGGTGTGGCAGTACTGTTATGCATTTCCACCAAGTGTCTTTCACCACAGCCTCAGCAACAGATTACTTTGTCGAACTTTTAGATTTTTTGCCATCAGATGGTTCTTTTAAACAATAGGTAATTATCATGCTTTATAAACTGTTCTAATGTATAGAAAAAGATGGAAGATAGTTCTTACTGGTTTTATGCTTGTCATATATAATGGCTTTAACAATGCTTGTAAAACAGTTCATAACTATACGGAAACACAACTGACACAGACTAATGAAGAACTCTGTGACCAAGGATCAAATAATTGTGCAGGACAGCTGAAGCCATCTGTTGGCAAAAGTGAACAGTGAGGTCACAGTTGTGTTCCGAACAATTAAAACAGAGAATCTTCTACACTTTTTTCCCTTTGAATTTTACAGTTTATCCCACTTAGATTTAACTCTAGAACAGCTTTTGCTATAAAAAAGAACTTTGTTAAAAAGTTCTTATTCTTTGCCTAGATTAAAATTATCTACATAAAAGGGAATATCTAGAAAATCTCCCTATAGGTGGTTTTGATTTCATATGTATTTTTGACATTCATACATATTTTTATGAAAGCCAATTAACTATTTACAATTTTTATAGCTTTACTGATAAAACAGTTGTTTTTTGACTTTTCTCTAG
>NW_017738675.1:0-1029 GCF_001890085.2 Hipposideros armiger | reverse complement strand
AAGAGTTTATAATGCAAATCATACACGGTTAAGTTCGGAAAAATAGATCTTTATGTTTGTATTGTAACTTATGCTTTAAAAGTTTTTTCCTTATTATTTCATTTAATATCTAACAATCTTAAGAAAGAGAAACAGCATTTATTTTTTATTATGACGTTTTTTTTAGAGCAGTTTTAGGTTCATAGCAAAATTGAGGGGAATGTATAGAGATTTCCCATAATACTTCCTGCACCCATATATTCATAGCCAGCCTCGCCCATTATCAACATTCCCCCACTGGTGTTACAATTGATAAACCTAGTGACATATCACCCAAAGTCCATAGTTTGCATTATGGTTCACTCTTGGTGTTGTACATTCTATGGACAACTGACATGTATGCATCACTACAGTATCATACAGCGTATTTTCACTGTCCTAAAAATCCAACATCTATTATATTATTTATCCCAATTTTACAGAGAAAAAAAGATGACATCCTATAAAACTGAGCAGCTCCCCTGAAGTCACTCAGTCAGGGCTTGGTTCCAAGTTTCCTGACCTCTTTCGTACTTTACCATATAAAAGGGCCGTACTGAAAACCACAAAACAATGAGCAGCAGCCCTAATGGGAGGGAGGCCAGAAGCCAAAGAGAACCACTCGGAATGCTGACACAATCAGTGATCATGGCTTTACCTTGGGGAATGTGAGAATAATTTTGTCCCCATGCTTCTCTTTTATGGTGAAGGTGAGATTGCAGGAGATCTCTGAACAGGAAATAAGAGATAGGAACGTATTTGATCAATGTGGATGGCGTTCTATTTCCAAAGAAATGTCCTGTCTCCCAAAAGTTACAGGGTTCTACAGAACTTGAGAAGTAAGTGAATAGAATTGAGTCAAACGTGGCCAAAGCTGGCGGTGCCCTGCAGGAGTAAGATTAGCCAGACAAGTGGCATACAGGTATCTGGCAGCATTTCCATACTCAATTCATCTCACCAACTTGTTGGTGTCATACCTGATTGAAAAACATGGGAATTATGAGGCAAAAG
>NW_017738674.1:0-1030 GCF_001890085.2 Hipposideros armiger | reverse complement strand
CAGAAATGGTATTCTGATTTTGTACTTTGCTAATATACAGAAAATGGAAATAGATTTCACCTCATCGCCCCAGGCAGAAACCTGGGAGTTATGTTTGATTCTTCCCATTTCCTCTTCCTCCAAGTCTAATGGGTAATTAATGGGTCACCGAAGGCTGTCACTTCTGCCCCTTCTCCATCCTCGCCAGCTTAGCTCAGGCCCTTCTTGTCTTGTCTGGACAACAGCAACATTGCACTCCACAGAGTACAGGATTTCTGCCTATTTTGTGCAGAGCACCTAGGACATTACCTGACATATTTGGGGGTCCAACAAATACTTGCTGAATGAAATTTCATAGCTTCCTACACAGTTTCTCACCTCTTTCCCTCGCAGCCCTTTCATTGTTTCTTTCCCAGTATGAGCTCATCCACCTGCTTAAAGCCCTTTCCATACAAGACAGAGTTCCAGCTCCTTAGTGAGACAAATAGGCCCTTCAGGGTCTGACCGTCACTTAACCACCAATATCATCTCCTGTCGCCATTCCACTCATATCCAGAGCACGTTACAGAGCTCACAGCTCCCTGCACTCTTGCTTCTGTGCCCTTGTATCTGTGTTCTGCCCTGTGGTTGAAATGAATGGTCCCCTTTTGCCCTGAAAAACATCCACTGGACAGTTCAAAGTCCAGTTCAAATAGCTGTCCCGTTCTTTCCTCTCTGTATCCAATAGCACGTTGTGTATTCCACCTCCTTGGCTCTTTTCTGCAAAATAATCATCCCATGCCAGTCCATCTTCCTGTCAAACTTAAGCCAAGGTCTCTATTTTATTCTTCCTAGATACTAGCACACAGCAGACTCTTAGTAAATGAAATGAAAAGAAAACACACTTTATAAGGTATTTTAAAGTCTAATGCTAGTAAACCACTTCCTGTTGTGCAGGTGACAAACCCGGCATGCTAGTATTATGAGTTTTTCTACAGTTCTATAGCACTCACTTCCAGATTCTTAAATTCAAATTTTAAAACTTATCTTTAAAATTAATACTGTTTTTTAT
>NW_017738673.1:0-948 GCF_001890085.2 Hipposideros armiger | reverse complement strand
CATTTTGACCAGTAAGCAGCGAGCATTGTAATCACTAATCAGGGCTGTTGAGATCACAAACAGGGGTTATTATGATCAAAAGCAAGGGGCCTTGTGATCACAAAGCAGGGCGCATTGTGATCAGTAAGGATGGGTGATCCTGTTCAGGAAGCAAGGGGAATTGTGATCACGAAGCAAGAGATATTGTGAACAGGAAGGAATTGGCATTGTGAACAGTAGGCAAGGGGTATTGTGATCAGTGAACAAGGGGTAGTGTGATGTGTACACAGGCGGCATTTTCAAACGTATGCAGGGGGAATTGTGATCAGTAACATGGGGCATTGAGATCAGGAACAAAGGGGCATTTTGACCAGTAAGCAGCGAGCATTGTAATCACTAATAACGGGTGTTGAGATCACAAACAGGGGTCATTATGATCAAGAGCCAGGGGCATTGTGATAACAAAGCAGGGTGCATTGTGTTCAGTAAGGTTGGGTGATTGTGTTCAGGAAGCAAGGGGAATTGTGATCACGAAGCAAGAGATATTGTGAACAGGAAGGTAGTGGCATTGTAAACAGTAGGAAAGGGGTATTGTGATCAGTGAACATGGGGCACTGTGATGTGTAAACACGGGGCATTCTGAAAAGTAAGCAGGGGACATTGTGATGAGGAAGAAAGGGGCATTGTGATCCGTAAAGAGGGAGCATTGTAATCACTAAACAGGGGGTATTGTGATCAGAAACAGGGGTCATTATGATCAAGAACAGGCGGCATTGTGATCAGTAAACAAGTGGCATTGTGATCACACAGCAGGGGTCATTGTGATCAGTAACAGGGGTCTTGGGATCAGTAAGGATGGGGATTCTGATCAGGAAGCAATGGAAAGTGTGATCAGGAAGCAAGATGTATTGTGATAAGAAAGCAAAGGGCATTGTGATCAGTAGGCAAGGGGTATTGTGATCAGTGAAC
>NW_017738672.1:0-1017 GCF_001890085.2 Hipposideros armiger | reverse complement strand
ACAAAATCTTATGGTCATTTCCAAGGAAAATTATTCTAAAAATTAATGGTTTTTAATATATATTGTACTATGTGGAGAGCTTTCAAGTATTACATCTTATATTAATAATAAATATATTTTATGTTATTCCAAAGAATGTAAATTTTATACATATATTGCATATTTCTCTTTCAAAATAAAAATAAATTTGAATTTAATAGGGAAAAGAATTTACATTGTCTCTTGTCCTGCCTGTGTGATTCAAATTAAATATTAGTATAGATAATGTTACTGAGTAATATTCTAGAAGTATTTTAACACATTTATTATCCTGATTTAAAAAAGAAAGTAAACAAATCTTTGATCATATGTCCAATGTAAGAAGTTACATCAGTGATTTGTGCCTTTTCTTATTTTACAGCACATTATTTAAAACTGTATATCCTGGTTTTAATATTGTATCTCAGAGGAAATAAATGACTTTTAAAATGTATAGCATGATTCTGGAACTAAACTAGAATCTGAGTCTTCTTGCTCAGGGAGGGGAGGCACCACTTAGCCGTTTCTTCCATATGGTACAGCGAAAAGAAAATAGATCTGCACTGCAAACTTGGCGACACCATGTCTTAGCATGTGGCTCTAGTCAAGTCCCTGTAATTATGTGAACAGCTCCATTCTCACTGTTAGCATGGGGATAACTCTAGTTTAAAGGAAGCCCAAACCTAATGAATTTCTATTTTTTTTATCTGACTGTACCCGTTGGAGCCTTATGTAACAAATGTAAGCCCTACCACGCATGCTGGACAACTGCTTCCCATTGAGCTTCTTCGCTCTGCGTTATGTTTCTTCTTAAAGGTGACTTTGCTGTCATAATCTCTCATCATCCCAATAGTCTTTTTTGAGTCTGTGTCTGGGTGGTTGATATCCTAAATGAGAGGTTCAAAACTGTGTTTGACATGTGTAGTAGAATTTTGTCTCACTTTATAGATTCTCTATGCTTATTAATTATCTAAGATGAAATTAATTTTTAAGGCAGCC
>NW_017738671.1:0-1028 GCF_001890085.2 Hipposideros armiger | reverse complement strand
CTTGCCTGTAGCTTCCTCCCTTCCTCGGCTTCAAAGCCAGCCTGTCTGTCCCTCTAAACACAGCTGGGAAGGATTCTTCGCTTTTAAGGAGTCATGTGGTTAGACTGGGCCCACCTGTGTAATCCAGGCAACTCCCCTTTGATCAAGGTCAGCTCATTAGCAACCTTAACTGCATTCACAATGGTAATTCCCTCTTGCCATCTAAACATTCACAGCTTGCTAGGACTTGAATATCTTTAATGCAATTATTCTGCCCACTGCACTAGTATTTCACTAGAGGGCGCTAACATAATTCATAATATAAACATTCCATTTCAGATCATGTTACAAGAGAACATTTGACAAAATTGAGCACTGTGTCACGACTTTAAAGAAAACCCAATATTCAAATATCTCCCACGAGGTCTTTGGAAACTTAATCATATAGTATAGGAAAACAGAGTGACTCCTCAAACCGAAATGGCCTGAACATAAGTAAAATAGGATCTGACGTGTGTATAAAATTCTACAGTCTGTATCTGGGCTCAGAATCACCCATAGGAGAAAGATTTTCATACATTGAAAAGGATCAAACGTGTGTTCTCCTGCAGGGGTTTTAGACAAATGGCCCCTCAATTAGGTAGAGGCCCAGGGAGGATGAATGGGAGAGGCAGCAGGGTTACTGAGTGGAGCCTCAGGGGAGAGGCTGCGAGTGGGAAGTACAGGCAAGTGCAGGTGGGATGGACAGCATGGAAGGAAATGCATTACGTTTAACTGCAAAGGAGGGGATATTTTGGAGGTCCATTCATCTAGCAGAGTCTCTCTTCTTCCCAGTCCCTTTGTTAGGGACATTGGAGCCTGCCCCGCATTGAGGAAGTAAAATTTCTGAAACTCTTAAATGTGGTGACCCTGGGAAAGAGAGATCAGTGGGAAGGTTCTGGAAAAGAATGGTGAGAAGGTACAGCAACTGGCTCCTACTGTGCGGACATTGGGGGCCAGGTTAACAGCATCACTTTAGGGTGTTGGTTGATGTAGAGAAAACCAGAAGC
>NW_017738670.1:0-969 GCF_001890085.2 Hipposideros armiger | reverse complement strand
GACTACAATATTGGAGTCTTTCAAAAGGAACTGATGTAAAACATGGTTGCTCTCCTCTCTCTCTCTCTCTTTTCTAAGTATAGGCTTTCATTTCCATGTTCCAGCCCTCTTGGGTGGCATTTGACTTGTTTATATGACTTTCTGAGGTTAAGGTGCCAAGTGTAGTTCTAATCATCGGGCCTGTCTGGTCCATTGATTTGAATAAAAGAAAGAAAGCTTATTTCCAAGAGAGGTGGTTTGGGCACCTGCTGACTGCTAACTGGAGTGGAACAAAGATTAAATCATTGCTAATTTAGGCCCCTAAAAGCTCATTTCTAATGGTAAATATCGAAACTTTTCATTTCCTGCGTTGCACATTGAGCAATTGCAAAAGTGTCTTTATTCTCAACTAGTCTCCTCCCGAGGGCACAGTGGCAAAGTGTAAGTTAGAGTGTCATTATTTAGGTGGTCTTAATTGCAGTGATTAGAGCGTAAAAGGCTAGCTCACATTACTTTTAATACAAGTGGGTATAGAGTTCAGAGAAAAAGGTAATATATTGCATTTGACTCACAGAATAAATATGGCAGTGTTTTCAACATGCCACCATTTTAATTTGGGAAAATCAAGACTATTTTCAAAATGTTGTTGTATTTTAGTGAATAGGTTGCTTTTAAAGGCTATAGTTCATTGTTCTCTCTAATATAAACTCAGCTTATAAGACAACTACAAAAATTCAAGCACACCTGTACTATTTTATTGGCACTATCAATATCAACTGAAATTATTAATCACTTAAGCAGAGCAGTAGGATTCTGACTATTTTCTAGGTGCTTTGGCAATCAATCAACAATCAATACCAGTGGCATTTTTAACTTAACTTTAACAGATTTTTTAAAAAAGATTTTTATTGGGGAATTGGGGGAAGGGGAACAGACAAGTTGCTGTCGTTTTGTTCTTCAGTCTAGTTGTGGAGGACGTTGCTTCACTGG
>NW_017732129.1:882481-884701 GCF_001890085.2 Hipposideros armiger | reverse complement strand
GGCCCAAAGGGCTCATTTTTGAGCTGCCCCTTCAGGACACTTTGGAGATTTACTCATGTCTTCTGGCCCCTCCCCATGTTGGTGATGTTGTGCATTCCTCTGATGCCTGGACTCCCTCTTCCTCCTTCACTCTTTCTTAGCCCGGAAAATACCACAGCCCCGCCCATTCCCATGACCCTCAGTGATCTCCAGTTCTCTCCCCTTGCTCCCCCATCCCTCTCTAATTTCTAATTTCACTTTATCTTGTTTATTTATTTATTTACTTATTCAGTGGATGTGTATGGAGTGCCTACTATGAGTAGACACTTGGCTCAAAGTGATGAACAGGTAGACATGCTTTTGCTTTTATGGAGCTCAGAGTTCAGCAAGGAAAACAGGCATTAAGTTCATAATGATACTAAATGATGATGCTATATTATACGTATGTTTTACACACATGAACACTCATCTTTTAAACTCAGTTTGGACGTCACCTTCTCCAGGCAGTCTCTCCAGATAGTCCTGGCTGAGCTGGACACCCTCCTATGTGCTCTGTTGGCATTATATAAATGTCTCTCCCATAACATGTCACACACACTGTGTTGTCATTGTGGACATGCCAGCCTTCCCCAGGGTAAATGGTGGGCTTCTGAGGGGCAGGTATTGTCTCATTTACTCGTGTATCTTAATTTCTAGTTCTGTTCCCGGTACATAGCAAATTCATTCCAATAAATGCTAAGTAAAAGTGTGACTGAACATACATTTTCTTTATTGGGTTCTTCCCAGGAGAGGCCCAATAAATAATACTTCTGAACCATTTGAGAAACAAAGCTGTAAAACAAAACTTTTAACTTCCCTGGCTAAAAGTCTTTTTAAAAGAAAGTGTCTATTGGGCCATTGCTAGCAAGGAGAAAAGACCAGGTCCTGGGGTGTAAAGTCTGAACCACCAGCAGCAGTGNAAACACGTTAGACTCTTTTTACTTGCTAAGGATCTCTTCTGTGTAGGGCTTGCCTCATCTCACTGACAATCTACCCGGTACAGCCCACACTCTCCAATAAGATAGCATCCTTTTCCTCATCCTTCTGAAGAAGGGTTAATAACCATAATTCATTGAGCCTTTTGCTTTTTCAGAGTCCTGGGCCATGATTATTTAGATATACATCATGACACACCCACAGCCTCGCTAGCCCATTTGCTGTGGAGGAAAACCCTGAGCTCTGGCAGCAACCGCAAAGCCAGGAGGAGGAAGCTTGGCTTCCCTGTGAGCATTTTCTTAACTGACTCTCACATGCTGAATCCTTTGCAAACTTACTTAACTATTTTAGGCCCTGGCAAAATCAAGAAACCTGGATTCCTTTGCAAAGATATAATTTAAAAAAAAAAGTGAACTGACAAAGTTAAGCTATTTGCTGTGTGAATCTAGAAAAATCCTGTCATCTCCTTGGCTTTCACATACCTTATAAGTGGAATGGGTGGTTGGATCAGATGAACGTATAAATGAATGAATGAATGAATGAATGAATGAATGAAAGAACCCAATTGCCTTCAAGATACCTTTTTGTTTTGGACTATGACATAAAAAAACACCCAGTCACCCAAGCCATATTTAGCCCCTCATTATTTCTTACCTGGTCTCTTTCTCCAGCTCCTAGCAGGTCTACCTCCTTTCATTCACTAATGTATTAATCCATGCATTCATTCACCTGAAAAACATCGACCGAAGTGTCTTCTATGTATCAGGTGTTTCCCAGTGACTGGGGATTTGGTAGTGAACAAGATCAAGTCCCTGCCTTCATGAAGCTGACATTGTAATTAGGAATGATGACAGAGAAACGACTTAACAAGTCCGTATGACATATCCTTGGAAGTAATGGAAAGTGTTATTAAGAGAAATAAAATTGGGTGAAGGAATAGAGAGTGACCTGGGGGCAGAGCACTCTTTTGTGCAGGGGAGTCACGCAAGAACTCTGAGGAGGAAGCATTTTAGTAGGAAGCTGAGGAAGTGAGGGAGTGGGCCATGTAAAGATCAGGCAGAGTACCATTGTTAGCAGAGGGGGGAAACATGTGCAAATGTCCTGAGGTATAGGCAAACTCGATGTGTTCCAGAAATAGACAAAGAAGATCCATGTCCAATGTGCCTGGAATGAGGTGAATAAAGGGAGGAATCAGGAGATGGTTTTAAGGGGTAGGCACAGCCAGGATCATGTGGGAAAAAGAGAGATATTAAGAATGGCTGCGGG
>NW_017732129.1:878713-879656 GCF_001890085.2 Hipposideros armiger | reverse complement strand
CAGGTGGAAGAGGCAGCCTGTCTGTCGTCCTGGAGTTGGCAAGCATTTTTATACATCAGGTAGGAGGAGAAAGACGTAAGTTGTTTTGAAAGACTTGGCATTGGCTACCGATGAGGGGGTGGGAGAAGGTGAATCTCTGGGAAAGGCACAGAGCCCGTAAGGAAGAAGCATTTATTCCCTTGGATGGGCTGTGGGCCACCATCCAGAAGGTTCATGTGTAAACCAGAAGTGGAGGCTCCTGGGGTTTGATGGCACCTGGCTATTCTCTCTTTTAGATAATAGTGGAAACAGTCACCTGGAAGTTAATTCAGAATTCCAACCTACATTCAGGAATGTGAACAGCCTGGTTGGCTGGCCCCAAGCTATTAACAGGCTAACTGTTCTGTCTCTTTCACTCTCCCACCCTCTGTGATCTAATTTAGAACAACTCAGGATTTCTTTCTTGTCAAAATCAAGAGTAAAGACACAGGCCAAATATCACCTCTAGTACTGGTAGACGCTGTATTGGAGGATGTAGCTTAGTTTGAGGGCCAAATGGGTCTGCCAGAGAACCATAGCATTAGGCAGATGCCCACCCAGGTGAGGGGACATTAAGGACCAGTGAGGGCTGGGGAGGAAGAATTGCAGCAGAGTACGTGCTCCCTGTAGGCAGGCTTGTTCCCAAGAGGAAGATGGCAGAGGTGAACTGAGCATGCCCAGTTATTCTCCCAAACTCAACATGAGAGAAATCATCTGCCTCCCCAGAGGCTGAGAGAGTGGCATGAGGGAGCAAGGTCCAGAGAGTATAGAGACTACACTAATTTGGTTCCTTCACAGGAAGGAAAGACTAGATGTCAGCAAGCAATGTTCCCCATGATCAGCTGTGTTGTATTAAGCACTGTGCTAGACCCTTTTGCCCATATTAGCCTGTTCAATCCTTGCAAAAGCAGACAGGTAGGTATCT
>NW_017732129.1:868301-870088 GCF_001890085.2 Hipposideros armiger | reverse complement strand
TCTTCTGGCATCAGAGTTTGAGGCAGTGGACACAGAGGTCTGAACTCTGCAGCAAGAGCTGTTTTGTAAGAGAGCTTTGGGGGCAATAATGCAGAATAGTTTTCTCCTTGCTTCTCAGGGTCTAGCTCTGGGAAATTCCAAGTCCTTGATTCAGCATAGCACCCTGTCCAACACAGCATGAATGTATAAGCAGTAATAGCAAAGGCAGTATCCAAGGGCAAGGTCACAGAGGCTGTACACTCGCTTGGGGTGGATAGAGAAACAGAGCATCACTGGAAGCCCCAGAACTAGGGTCATGAGCTAGAAGCCACAGAGAGCAAGGACCTTACAACTAGAAGGTAAAGCAGGGACAGAGCCTTCAGCATCAGGAGCCATGGATGAATGGATGACACCCAGAAGACCACCTCAGTAGACATCCACTTAGAATGCCCAGGAGCCAAGCCAAGCCTGCCAGCCCTCTGGAGTACACTGAGAGCTACAGGAGCTCTTGGACCAAGGTCCCTCCCCATCTGTACTCTCTTCCCTGCCACCTCCTGACCATGAGGATGGATAAACTCACACATACACCCAGACACCATCTTGGGGAAGAAGGAGAAGGGGAGTTTTTTGAGTGAGGAGAGAAACAGTATAAATAAAGAGCTTGAGTTTAAATTAACTATCAACCCCAACACAACTGGATTTGGCCAAAAGAGACTGCCTGAATCCAAAACAAACTGAGTTGCTTTAGTTGGCAAGGTTAAAGATTATTTTCCACCATCAGTAGAAATGGGGATGCAAGAATAAAGTAAAGCTGGTCACTGCCAAAGAAAATGATGTTATTTTACACATCAGATTTGTGTGCAAATGTTAAATTTTCTGCTATGATTCTTTTATTTATTATTTTACTCATCTCACAAATATTTACTAAGCACTTATTTTCTGTCAGGCACTAGAGAGAAAAATAAAGAAGATTTTTCTGCCCTAAAGAAGCTTAGAGTGGGAGGCATACCCACAATCCCAGTGCAAGGTAGGAAGTGCTTAGCAGAGGCCAGCCCGGAAGAAAAGCAAAGGATGCTCAGCCCAGTCTGGGAGGGCCGTCAGGGAAGGCTCGCTGGAGGAGTTGGTGCCTGACCTGAGCCTTTAGGTAGAAAAGGACAGACAGGAATGTTAGCATTCATTTCTGTGTTTATCTATTTATTCATTACGGTAACTACTATTTATTGGCTGCCTACTAAATTGACAAACTGATCTAAGCACTGGGGATACAGCAGTGAATGAAACAGATGAGATCCCTACCCTTGTAGAACTTTTATTCTTGTGGGCAGAGAGAGGTAGTAAAAAAGCAACAGAATAAATACATAATATAATATCACGTAGTGATAAGTGCAATGAAGAACATAGAAAGTTTGTTTAGTAAAGAGACAGAAGGAGGCAATAGGGGGAGGTGAGAAAGGGGCCAGAGGTTATTTTGAATAGAGTGAAATTGGACTCTAATGAGATGAGATTTGAGTGGGGATCCCTTTGAAATGAGAGCCTTAAACATGTGATTGTCTAGAGGAACAACATTTGAGGCAGAGGAAACAGCAAGTGCAAAAGCTCTAAGTCTGGAGTTTTCTTGACAAGTTCAAGGAATGGCCAGGAGGCCAAAGTGGCTGGAGAAGGGAAAAGAGGTCGGAAATTAGATGATAAAAATAACCAGGGCAGTTCAGACAGAGCCTTATACACCATGAGTAGGGGTCTAAATTTTGTTTGAATACGAGGAAAAACCATTGAGGTTTCAAGGCCTGAGATAGTAGGGAGCCCTGGGG
>NW_017732129.1:857983-862050 GCF_001890085.2 Hipposideros armiger | reverse complement strand
AAGGAAGCCAAGGTACATGTCTAAGTCACTTATCTGAGATTGCTAATTGAGGAAGTTGTAGAGCCCAGGTTCAATGGCATTATTGATCATTATGGTTGAGATTTGTTTAGGTGCTTATGAAGTGGGAGGCCCTAGGATAAGTGCATTAACACATCTAATCCTCACAACAACTCTCTGAGGTAGGGATTGTTTTTTATTCCAGTTTGTAGTGAGGTCATTTAGGCGATGGTCACCAGCTCAGGGCTGAGATTCAAACCAGGACCTGTCCTCCAAAGTTTTGGCTTACCTCCAGACTCTCATGCTGTTCCTGCCTCAGGTAGAACGCATAAGCAAATCAACAAATTACCTGAACCACAGGATGTATTGCATCCTCTAAGACAGAAAGCTCATTTCTACAACTGACAGAAAATCTCCAGGGTCTGGGTTTAAATCTTGTTACTTGTCAGTGGTGTGATTCTGAGCCACGGCCTCAGTTTACTCACCTGCCAGTAGGAAATAATAATACCTCCAAGACAGAGATGCGCAGACACCAGACAAGCACCTGTGCTTCCCAACTGGTAAAACACTGCACAGGTTAAGGATTTGGGGGACATGACGATTCACGGCTCAGGCAGGAAGCAGGCTGAAGATTTATCTCGCTCCTTTGGAGGGTTGGCGCCTCTCTGGGTGTTTGTTTTGGCCCAGCAAGGCTACTCCTAGTGCCTTGCCCATGTCTAAGAAGGGATGCCTATGGTGCCTCTTGGGAGGGTAGCACTAGGGTCTTGTGAAACAGAGCAAACAGCAAACCCTAGGCTGGGAGAAGGGCAGGACAATGGGGACAAACCCTAGACTGGAAGGGAGGCAGGACAATGGAGCAATTGGGGTGGTTCCAGTTGCTTCCAAGAACACTGGCTATCTCCCTTAATCCTTTCAACAATCCTGAAAGAGGAGTATTATCTCTGTTTTCAGATAAGTGAAGTGAGGATTATGAAACAAAACAACTGGCAGTAAATAGGAGGAACTGAGTGGGTCTGGGGCTGATGGACAAAGGGCAGAGAGAAAAGGTGAGAGATCACCTCCCCACCCTGCAGGTGGCCCATTCTACCCCAGGTGTGTCCACATGGGGAGGAAAGGGGTGAATTCTGGATGTTGGAATTCTGAGTGCAAAATTGGTAGTATTGTGCCCAATTACAAGGTGAAAAGCCTGAGGCCTGCCTGAGGTCCAAGCTGAGGGGTAGTGGAGGAGAGGCGGGAATTCAGGCTAGTCTGACCCCTGAACCAGTGGGGTCTTTTTTTCCCCATATCCTTGTCACTAAAAGTGCTACCAGGACCAGCAGCTTCATCATCACCTGGAAGTTTGTTAAAAATAAGTAATCTCAGGGTTCGCCCCAGGCCTCCAGGCCAGAATCTGCCTTTCAGTAGATTCCCCAGTTGACTCAAATGTCCATTTACATTTGAGAAGCCCTGTCCTGCACCATGTCTAGGTTATCCCAAAGTCCCTTCTAGCCTTTAGGTCCTCTTCCATCACTGGCAGATATGTCCCTGTCACCCCTGGCTGGAGGCCTCTCCTCCTTGCCTGAGCTCTGAGACCTCCTGCAGCACACATGACTTGCACTGCCCCTCTGGTTCTTTGCCAGGTACCTGGGATTCTTGGCTCTCTTTCTTGTCCTGTCTGCACCCCAGCTGGTAACCCCCTCATGGTACAAGAGTGTGGCATAACATGCTGTCCGTACAGCAAAAACAATCCGTACATCTCTCTTCTGCTGCCTGCAGACCTTGTCTCCTTCTGATCTTTACAGCAACTCTTCAAATGCCCCAGGGAGAGCGGCCAGTCCCCAGGCAGGCTCTCCTCTGTTGGCAGGGACCTCTCATCACTCCAGCAGAGGAGCTTGGAGCAGGAAACCAGCAGCCTTGGCCTCCAGCTTCAACTGTCTGTCACTTGCAGTGAGACTTTGGGAAAGTTCTCTCTTGTGTGTGAAGCACTTAACCTCAGTGCCACACCAAGGGGACACTCAGAAAGCAGCAATACCTGTTGTTCCCTGGGCCTCACTGCCCCATCTGGAAAATTAAGATGTTCTACTGGAATTTGTTGTTTTCAAACTGTGGTCCATGAGCTTCAGGATGTCAGTCTGAATCCGTACCGGGTTTGGGTTGACACAGGGAAGAGAAAGCAGACAGATCCCGGGACTGCTCCTGATTTCAACCATAGCAGCCAACTTTTCATCCATTTTACATACAAGCTTCCTCATGAGGCTTTCTGTACACTTATATATTTTTGGGTCTAAAATAATTTCAAAAGCCATTGTGCTGCATATTCTCTGAGGTCCCATGCAGCTAGACAGACTATGATTGCAGGCCTGATTTTCATGACTTGGGATTTATTAATTGGGGCACCAAAAAAATATATCTATTGAGTGCCATCATGTCATTTACTGAATGACCTGTCCTGATTGCTGTTTTACAATGTTCACTTCGGCTGCTGTAGGGGAAACAGACCATAGGGGTATATGTATGTCAGAAACCCCAATATCCACTCAATCTTTTCTCTGTAGCAACAGAGCCCAGGTTGTTTTGCTGGACACTTGGTTGCGCAAGAACAAAGCCTGCATTCCCCAGTCCCCCAGGTTAGCTACGTGTGGCTGTTTGACTAAATTCTGACCAATGTGTATAAGTGGAAAGGTGGGTGCAATTTGTGGGCCATGCAGTTAAAGAAAAAGGAAAAGCCATCCTTTCTCCATTTCTTGCTCCCAAATAGACAGAATGCAGACATGGTAGTGAGCAATGCTGGGTCATGTGAACAAAGGAAATACCCTAGGGAGGGTGGGGCCAAAAAACAAGGAGCCTGACACTACAGGGCTGCCACACAAGCGCTGAACTGCTTCTACCCAGGTTGCTACATGAGTGAAAAGCAGCCCCTGTCTTATTTAAGCTACTGTTTAGGTGTCTGTTGGAATAACTGAATACACACACACACACACACACACACACACACACACATTCACACATTCTTACATACACACACTAAATACTACAGTGGACAAGAGTGAGAACGGAGAGGCCGATTAGAAGCTCTTGAAATAGTCCAGGTAAAGATGATGGTGGTTTGGGAAAAGGTAGTAACTTTGGGGAAGATGAGATATTGCAAAGGTACAGGTGATAAGATTTTCTGATGGAGTGAATGGGAGGTATGAAAACAGGAACAGAGTCACAGATGATTCCAAGATTTGGAAGAATGTGTTGCTACATGGAAGTTAGGAAAGAACATGGGTGGGATTGGAAATCAGAAGTTCATTTTTGATATGCTAAGAGTGAAATGCCAAGTAAACACCTAATGTTAATTAAGCATTTGGATTCGGGCATCAAGATTTCAAAGGAAAGAAAATTGACTTAAGTATAAAAACAGACCTTTTGGGTAAAAATATAGGAAACAAAATAGAATCCATAGAATCCCACAGTGAAAATCTGATCAAGCTGTTGCCTTGTCATTTTCCATAATTACAATGTGGCTTTTAATTAAGTTGCTCTGCAGACTACTTGGTACTGGGAAACCCACATGACAAATTACCACTCTGTGCACCTTGGAAAACGTATGCTCACATCTGAACAACTCAGAGTTCCCAAGACACATAATTACCCTCTGAGAAAGCTTTCCAGGGTGAATAGCATTTGGGAAAGTTGAAAGTAGGGGAACTGGATATTCAATCCAAAAGACACAATGGAAAGACTGGTCAGAAGAGCTGGCTTGGAGTTCTGGACTCTCTACATAGGGACAAGTCATCTAGTATCCATCCATCCATCCATCCATCCATCCATCCATCCATCCATCCATTATCTGAATATAATATCTGCAGTGTCGTTTCCTTTCTCTGGAATCTCCCACATCCTTACACCATATGATTGGACTGTGCTGCTTATTGCCCAAGTAAGATAAGAGAAGAAACCCCCTGGAACATAGAAAGCTATAGAGTACAAAAGAAAGAAGATAAGAAACAAAGGGGCATCTGTCTAGACAAAAATGGGCAGTAGAAAGCTCTTCTGGTATCAGAGTTTGAGGCAGTGGACACAGAGGTCTGAACTCTGCAGCAAGA